>NW_027463914.1:0-247293 GCF_050947455.1 Rhinoderma darwinii
GAACCACTGTTTCTGAGGCTAATTCTTGAACCGTAAGTCATAGACGCTCGATCTTGGCGGCATTCGTCTCAGCGCCTGGCAATTAGTATAGAAGCACTGTTTCCCACTGTTTCTGAGGCTAATTCTTGAACCGTAAGTCATAGACGCTCGATCTTGGCGGCATTCGTCTCAGCGCCTGGCAATTAGTATAGAAGCACTGTCTTTGACTTCTCTGGATGTTTCCCAGGCGAGCTATTGACAAGTAAATCCTAGACGCTCGATCTTGGTTATTTTCGCTTTCGCGGCTGGCAGCAAAAATCAGAACCATGTTTCTGTGAATAACTCTTGAACGGTAAGTCACAGACTCTCGCTCTTGGCTGCATTCGTTTCAGCTCGTGGCAGCCAGTCTAAAAAACACTATCTTGGACTTCTCTGGATGTTTCCCAGGCGAGCTATTGGCAGCATGTTCAGAACCACTGTTTCTGAGGCTAATTCTTGAACCGTAAGTCATAGACGCTCGATCTTGGCGGCATTCGTCTCAGCGCCTGGCAATTAGTATAGAAGCACTGTCTTTGACTTATCTGGATGTTTCCCAGGCGAGCTATTGACAAGTAAATCCTAGACGCTCGATCTTGGTTACTTTCGCTTTCGCGGCTGGCAGCAAAGTTCAGAACCATGTTTCTGTGAATAACTCTTGAACCGTAAGTCACAGACGCTCGCTCTTGGCTGCATTCGTTTCAGCTTGTGGCAGCCAGTCTAAAAAAACACTATCTTGGACTTCTCTGGATGTTTCCCAGGCGAGCTATTGGCAGCATGTTCAGAACCACTGTTTCTGAGGCTAATTCTTGAACCGTAAGTCATAGACGCTCGATCTTGGCGGCATTCGTCTCAGCGCCTGGCAATTAGTATAGAAGCACTGTCTTTGACTTCTCTGGATGTTTCCCAGGCGAGCTATTCACAAGTAAATCCTAGACGCTCGATCTTGGTTATTTTCGCTTTCGCGGCTGGCAGCAAAGTTCAGAACCATGTTTCTGTGAATAACTATTGAACTGTAAGTCACAGACGCTCGCTCTTGGTTGCATTCGTTTCAGCTCGTGGCAGCCAGTCTAAAAAACACTATCTTGGACTTCTCTGGATGTTTCCCAGTCGAGCTATTGGCAGCATGTTCAGAACCACTGTTTCTGAGGCTAATTCTTGAACCGTAAGTCATAGACGCTCGATCTTGGCGGCATTCGTCTCAGCGCCTGGCAATTAGTATAGAAGCACTGTTTCCCACTGTTTCTGAGGCTAATTCTTGAACCGTAAGTCATAGACGCTCGATCTTGGCGGCATTCGTCTCAGCGCCTGGCAATTAGTATAGAAGCACTGTCTTTGACTTCACTGGATGTTTCCCATGCGAGCTATTGACAAGTATATCCTAGACGCTCGATCTTGGTTATTTTCGCTTTCGCGGCTGGCAGCAAAGTTCAGAACCATGTTTCTGTGAATAACTCTTGAACCGTAAGTAATAGACGCTCGATCTTGGCGGCATTCGTCTCAGCGCCTGGCAATTAGTATAGAAGCACTGTCTTTGACTTATCTGGATGTTTCCCAGGCGAGCTATTGACAAGTAAATCCTAGACGCTCGATCTTGGTTACTTTCGCTTTCGCGGCTGGCAGCAAAGTTCAGAACCATGTTTCTGTGAATAACTCTTGAACCGTAAGTCACAGACGCTCGCTCTTGGCTGCATTCGTTTCAGCTCGTGGCAGCCAGTCTAAAAAAACACTATCTTGGACTTCTCTGGATGTTTCCCAGGCGAGCTATTGGCAGCATGTTCAGAACCACTGTTTCTGAGGCTAATTCTTGAACCGTAAGTCATAGACGCTCGATCTTGGCGGCATTCGTCTCAGCGCCTGGCAATTAGTATAGAAGCACTGTTTCCCACTGTTTCTGAGGCTAATTCTTGAACCGTAAGTCTTAGACGCTTGATCTTGGCGGCATTCGTCTCAGCGCCTGGCAATTAGTATAGAAGCACTGTCTTTGACTTCTCTGGATGTTTCCCAGGCGAGCTATTCACAAGTAAATCCTAGACGCTCGATCTTGGTTACTTTCGCTTTCGCGGCTGGCAGCAAAGTTCAGAACCATGTTTCTGTGAATAACTATTGAACCGTAAGTCACAGACGCTCGCTCTTGGTTGCATTCGTTTCAGCTCGTGGCAGCCAGTCTAAAAAACACTATCTTGGACTTCTCTGGATGTTTCCCAGGCGAGCTATTAGCAGCATGTTCAGAACCACTGTTTCTGAGGCTAATTCTTGAACCGTAAGTCATAGACGCTCGATCTTGGCGGCATTCCTCTCAGCGCCTGGCAATTAGTATAGAAGCACTGTCTTTGACTTCTCTGGTTGTTTCCCAGGCGAGCTATTCACAAGTAAATCCTAGACGCTCGATCTTGGTTACTTTCGCTTTCGCGGCTGGCAGCAAAGTTCAGAACCATGTTTCTCTGAATAACTCTTGAACCGTAAGTCACAGACGCTCGCTCCTGGTTGCATTCGTTTCAGCTCGTGGCAGCCAGTCTAAAAAAACACTATATTGGACTTCTCTGGATGTTTCCCAGGCGAGCTATTGGCAGCATGTTCAGAACCACTGTTTCTGAGGCTAATTCTTGAACCGTAAGTCATAGACGCTTGATCTTGGCGGCATACGTCTCAGCGCCTGGCAATTAGTATAGAAGCACTGTCTTTGACTTCACTGGATGTTTCCCATGCGAGCTATTGACAAGTAAATCCTAGACGCTCGATCTTGGTTATTTTCGCTTTCGCGGCTGGCAGCAAAGTTCAGAACCATGTTTCTGTGAATAACTCTTGAACCGTAAGTAATAGACGCTCGATCTTGGCGGCATTCGTCTCAGCGCCTGGCAATTAGTATAGAAGCACTGTTTCCCACTGTTTCTGAGGCTAATTCTTGAACCGTAAGTCTTAGACGCTTGATCTTGGCGGCATTCGTCTCAGCGCCTGGCAATTAGTATAGAAGCACTGTCTTTGACTTCTCTGGATGTTTCCCAGGCGAGCTATTCACAAGTAAATCCTAGACGCTCGATCTTGGTTACTTTCGCTTTCGCGGCTGGCAGCAAAGTTCAGAACCATGTTTCTGTGAATAACTCTTGAACCGTAAGTCACAGACGCTCGCTCTTGGCTGCATTCGTTTCAGCTTGTGGCAGCCAGTCTAAAAAAACACTATCTTGGACTTCTCTGGATGTTTCCCAGGCGAGCTATTGGCAGCATGTTCAGAACCACTGTTTCTGAGGCTAATTCTTGAACCGTAAGTCATAGACGCTCGATCTTGGCGGCATTCGTCTCAGCGCCTGGCAATTAGTATAGAAGCACTGTCTTTGACTTCTCTGGATGTTTCCCAGGCGAGCTATTCACAAGTAAATCCTAGACGCTCGATCTTGGTTATTTTCGCTTTCGCGGCTGGCAGCAAAGTTCAGAACCATGTTTCTGTGAATAACTATTGAACTGTAAGTCACAGACGCTCGCTCTTGGTTGCATTCGTTTCAGCTCGTGGCAGCCAGTCTAAAAAACACTATCTTGGACTTCTCTGGATGTTTCCCAGTCGAGCTATTGGCAGCATGTTCAGAACCACTGTTTCTGAGGCTAATTCTTGAACCGTAAGTCATAGACGCTCGATCTTGGCGGCATTCGTCTCAGCGCCTGGCAATTAGTATAGAAGCACTGTTTCCCACTGTTTCTGAGGCTAATTCTTGAACCGTAAGTCATAGACGCTCGATCTTGGCGGCATTCGTCTCAGCGCCTGGCAATTAGTATAGAAGCACTGTCTTTGACTTCACTGGATGTTTCCCATGCGAGCTATTGACAAGTATATCCTAGACGCTCGATCTTGGTTATTTTCGCTTTCGCGGCTGGCAGCAAAGTTCAGAACCATGTTTCTGTGAATAACTCTTGAACCGTAAGTAATAGACGCTCGATCTTGGCGGCATTCGTCTCAGCGCCTGGCAATTAGTATAGAAGCACTGTCTTTGACTTATCTGGATGTTTCCCAGGCGAGCTATTGACAAGTAAATCCTAGACGCTCGATCTTGGTTACTTTCGCTTTCGCGGCTGGCAGCAAAGTTCAGAACCATGTTTCTGTGAATAACTCTTGAACCGTAAGTCACAGACGCTCGCTCTTGGCTGCATTCGTTTCAGCTCGTGGCAGCCAGTCTAAAAAAACACTATCTTGGACTTCTCTGGATGTTTCCCAGGCGAGCTATTGGCAGCATGTTCAGAACCACTGTTTCTGAGGCTAATTCTTGAACCGTAAGTCATAGACGCTCGATCTTGGCGGCATTCGTCTCAGCGCCTGGCAATTAGTATAGAAGCACTGTTTCCCACTGTTTCTGAGGCTAATTCTTGAACCGTAAGTCTTAGACGCTTGATCTTGGCGGCATTCGTCTCAGCGCCTGGCAATTAGTATAGAAGCACTGTCTTTGACTTCTCTGGATGTTTCCCAGGCGAGCTATTCACAAGTAAATCCTAGACGCTCGATCTTGGTTACTTTCGCTTTCGCGGCTGGCAGCAAAGTTCAGAACCATGTTTCTGTGAATAACTATTGAACCGTAAGTCACAGACGCTCGCTCTTGGTTGCATTCGTTTCAGCTCGTGGCAGCCAGTCTAAAAAACACTATCTTGGACTTCTCTGGATGTTTCCCAGGCGAGCTATTAGCAGCATGTTCAGAACCACTGTTTCTGAGGCTAATTCTTGAACCGTAAGTCATAGACGCTCGATCTTGGCGGCATTCCTCTCAGCGCCTGGCAATTAGTATAGAAGCACTGTCTTTGACTTCTCTGGATGTTTCCCAGGCGAGCTATTCACAAGTAAATCCTAGACGCTCGATCTTGGTTACTTTCGCTTTCGCGGCTGGCAGCAAAGTTCAGAACCATGTTTCTCTGAATAACTCTTGAACCGTAAGTCACAGACGCTCGCTCCTGGTTGCATTCGTTTCAGCTCGTGGCAGCCAGTCTAAAAAAACACTATATTGGACTTCTCTGGATGTTTCCCAGGCGAGCTATTGGCAGCATGTTCAGAACCACTGTTTCTGAGGCTAATTCTTGAACCGTAAGTCATAGACGCTTGATCTTGGCGGCATACGTCTCAGCGCCTGGCAATTAGTATAGAAGCACTGTCTTTGACTTCACTGGATGTTTCCCATGCGAGCTATTGACAAGTAAATCCTAGACGCTCGATCTTGGTTATTTTCGCTTTCGCGGCTGGCAGCAAAGTTCAGAACCATGTTTCTGTGAATAACTCTTGAACCGTAAGTAATAGACGCTCGATCTTGGCGGCATTCGTCTCAGCGCCTGGCAATTAGTATAGAAGCACTGTTTCCCACTGTTTCTGAGGCTAATTCTTGAACCGTAAGTCTTAGACGCTTGATCTTGGCGGCATTCGTCTCAGCGCCTGGCAATTAGTATAGAAGCACTGTCTTTGACTTCTCTGGATGTTTCCCAGGCGAGCTATTCACAAGTAAATCCTAGACGCTCGATCTTGGTTACTTTCGCTTTCGCGGCTGGCAGCAAAGTTCAGAACCATGTTTCTGTGAATAACTATTGAACCGTAAGTCACAGACGCTCGCTCTTGGTTGCATTCGTTTCAGCTCGTGGCAGCCAGTCTAAAAAACACTATCTTGGACTTCTCTGGATGTTTCCCAGGCGAGCTATTAGCAGCATGTTCAGAACCACTGTTTCTGAGGCTAATTCTTGAACCGTAAGTCATAGACGCTCGATCTTGGCGGCATTCCTCTCAGCGCCTGGCAATTAGTATAGAAGCACTGTCTTTGACTTCTCTGGATGTTTCCCAGGCGAGCTATTCACAAGTAAATCCTAGACGCTCGATCTTGGTTACTTTCGCTTTCGCGGCTGGCAGCAAAGTTCAGAACCATGTTTCTCTGAATAACTCTTGAACCGTAAGTCACAGACGCTCGCTCCTGGTTGCATTCGTTTCAGCTCGTGGCAGCCAGTCTAAAAAAACACTATATTGGACTTCTCTGGATGTTTCCCAGGCGAGCTATTGGCAGCATGTTCAGAACCACTGTTTCTGAGGCTAATTCTTGAACCGTAAGTCATAGACGCTTGATCTTGGCGGCATACGTCTCAGCGCCTGGCAATTAGTATAGAAGCACTGTCTTTGACTTCACTGGATGTTTCCCATGCGAGCTATTGACAAGTAAATCCTAGACGCTCGATCTTGGTTATTTTCGCTTTCGCGGCTGGCAGCAAAGTTCAGAACCATGTTTCTGTGAATAACTCTTGAACCGTAAGTAATAGACGCTCGATCTTGGCGGCATTCGTCTCAGCGCCTGGCAATTAGTATAGAAGCACTGTTTCCCACTGTTTCTGAGGCTAATTCTTGAACCGTAAGTCTTAGACGCTTGATCTTGGCGGCATTCGTCTCAGTGCCTGGCAATTAGTATAGAAGCACTGTCTTTGACTTCTCTGGATGTTTCCCAGGCGAGCTATTCACAAGTAAATCCTAGACGCTCGATCTTGGTTACTTTCGCTTTCGCGGCTGGCAGCAAAGTTCAGAACCATGTTTCTGTGAATAACTCTTGAACCGTAAGTCACAGACGCTCGCTCTTGTTTGCATTCGTTTCAGCTCGTGGCAGCCAGTCTAAAAAACACTATCTTGGACTTCTCTGGATGTTTCCCAGTCGAGCTATTGGCAGCATGTTCAGAACCACTGTTTCTGAGGCTAATTCTTGAACCGTAAGTCATAGACGCTCGATCTTGGCGGCATTCGTCTCAGCGCCTGGCAATTAGTATAGAAGCACTGTTTCCCACTGTTTCTGAGGCTAATTCTTGAACCGTAAGTCTTAGACGCTTGATATTGGCGGCATTCGTCTCAGCGCCTGGCAATTAGTATAGAAGCACTGTCTTTGACTTCTCTGGATGTTTCCCAGGCGAGCTATTCACAAGTAAATCCTAGACGCTCGATCTTGGTTACTTTCGCTTTCGCGGCTGGCAGCAAAGTTCAGAACCATGTTTCTGTGAATAACTCTTGAACCGTAAGTCACAGACGCTCGCTCTTGGTTGCATTCGTTTCAGCTCGTGGCAGCCAGTCTAAAAAACACTATCTTGGACTTCTCTGGATGTTTCCCAGTCGAGCTATTGGCAGCATGTTCAGAACCACTGTTTCTGAGGCTAATTCTTGAACCGTAAGTCATAGACGCTCGATCTTGGCGGCATTCGTCTCAGCGCCTGGCAATTAGTATAGAAGCACTGTTTCCCACTGTTTCTGAGGCTAATTCTTGAACCGTAAGTCTTAGACGCTTGATCTTGGCGGCATTCGTCTCAGCGCCTGGCAATTAGTATAGAAGCACTGTCTTTGACTTCTCTGGATGTTTCCCAGGCGAGCTATTCACAAGTAAATCCTAGACGCTCGATCTTGGTTACTTTCGCTTTCGCGGCTGGCAGCAAAGTTCAGAACCATGTTTCTGTGAATAACTCTTGAACCGTAAGTCACAGACGCTCGCTCTTGGCTGCATTCGTTTCAGCTCGTGGCAGCCAGTCTAAAAAACACTATCTTGGACTTCTCTGGATGTTTCCCAGGCGAGCTATTGGCAGCATGTTCAGAACCACTGTTTCTGAGGCTAATTCTTGAACCGTAAGTCATAGACGCTCGATCTTGGCGGCATTCGTCTCAGCGCCTGGCAATTAGTATAGAAGCAGAGAAGTAGAGAAGTCCAAGATAGTGTTTTTTAGACTGGCTGCCACGAGCTGAAACGAATGCCTACTTCTAGGCAATTCCATGGGGCCCTGCAGGCTCACACACTCACAGCTACACGGGAGGTGAATAAAGGCCGGAGAGGAAGCCAGACAGGATTTGCTTCTTTTGCTTGCACCACAATGCAGTGCTGAAAGAGGAGGAATCTACATAAAAACGCCTTCCTGGCAACGCCCAAATGCCCTGCTGCCATGCAGATAAACACTGGCAGCGGCAGCAAGTGCATGCCCACAGCCACCCCTTGTTCCTTCACACCTTGTATCAGCTGTAATCCAGTCCAGTCCAGTGCTGCCTGCTGAGCAGCACTGACCAACACTGCCTGGGCCCAGGCTTTTATCTCTGAGGCCCCATTATGATGTCAGAAAGCTGGCTCTGGCTCCTCAGGGCTCCACTATGACACGTGCAAAGTTCCGTCTGAACTTTATATAAGACGGTGCGGCTCAGTCAGTCACTCAGTGTTGCCTGAGAGGGCAACACTGCAACAGCCGGCCGCCAGGCTGTCTTTTTTTGCACAGCTAGTTGCCTCCAGGAGGCCACAAGAGGGAGACAAGGGACTGCAAAATGGAAAATAAGCATCCACCAACTTTACAGACAACTTCTCCTTGCTCCTACAACCTCCATCCTTGCACAGTTTGTTATTCTTCTAGGTAACATAGTAACAAATCCAAATTGCTGCTCTCTTTGTAGGCAAGCAAGGCTTTGTTGCAACTGCAATTCTTACTCCTTCTTGAAATGTAGGGACGACAGTACATGCCATCACATCCATCTAGTGTACACAGGTAGGTCCATTGTGGCGGGCGGGCGGGCGGGCGGCTTTAATGGCTGTTTGCTGTTCCCCTACTCCACTCCACTATTTGACTGTGGTGCTGCATCAATCAGTGGCTGGCTCAGGTGCAGCTCTTTAACTTACCTAAAAGGGAGGGCGGACAGTAGACAAGGAAGGTGAATGAGCTGTTCCAATGTGAAATGCCGGAAACACAGACACACAGACGACACAAAACAAGAGGTGGCAATGTATTCAATAATTGCATTTAATCAATTAGCTCATTATCACTCATGCATTGTCCAACAGGTGTTGAAATAATGGGATTAAAAGGGGAGATCCCTTCAGAAAGACAGAAACAATGGCAAACACAAAAAACACTTTTGGAATCTGATTTTAGTCAACACATAAGGAAAGGGTGCACCAGTCCTGGAAATACTGCAATACCAGGTCAATGCGTGGAGTGGACAGAGCAAGCTCTATTTCCATCTCCCTGTTCTAAAAATCCATTTAATATATGGTCCCCAGATAGGGGACGTATCAGATATTAAACTGATAAGAACAGATAAGGTTTCAACAAAGTTTTTTATTGGCAAAAATAATATATTTTACAGACTTTTTTTTTATAAAAATTGAAACCACAAGATAAAATCAATGGCATAATACATAAATATTCATACATTTAAATGAATACAAAAGAATAATAATAAGACCAGTAATACAGATGTTATAATAAAAGTACAGAACAATAGCAGGATAAAATTTGTACAGGGCATAAAAGACATAAAAGAATAAAACCATTTTTATTTACAATGTTATGGTATTCCACATTTGCAAACACCACATGGATGTTGCTTCTTTTACCCCTAGCTGCTTTTTGTCCCTAAGATAATAAATATACATTTCACTTAGGGCATATTTCACACAATTTTTAACGTCAATAAAATCATGTTTAAAAAGCAGAATGTTCCTAACCTTCCAGATGGCATTCTTAAAACAGTTTAAAATGATCCAACAGACCATTTGCTGTTTAAAACTTGGGCAGTTAAAAAGACCATAAAACACGTATTCAAATTTAAGATCTTTAAGACCGCAGGCCCATTTCAGCAATGGGCCTACCTTCCTCCAAACCTCCTGTGCATATGGGCAGTTCCAAAACAGGTGCATTACCGTCTCGTCGTCACCACACCTGTCTCTCGGGCACTTGGCTCTCGCCACCAGTCCTCGCCTATGCTGGAATTCACGGGTAGGGAGGCACTGGTGAACGATTGCCCAGGCAAGGTCCCTGTGCACATTTGCCATAAATTTTCCAAAAACGTTCCGCCACACCACCTTGGACCTTGCCTGTGAGAAATTTGAAACTGCCAGTGTATCTTCCTGCCGCCTACAGGAGAGTGACACTTTTTTCTGGTCCCCCAATATGTCAGGCTCCAATTCTTGGAGACCTAGGAGCCTGACAGTTTTTTCGAGCACCGCATATTGTTTTGGGGGACACAGAAGCACAGGAGAATTCAAAGGGACACGAAACCATCGTTTAAAAATCATGCCCGTAGCGTACTTTAAAAAGTAGCTAAAAATACCATCAGAATTATACATTTTAAAACAGAAGCAAAAGTATTTAATGTAAAAGAAGTTAAAAAGGTTAGGAACATCTCTCCCGCCATTGTCCTTACATCTGTACATAAAATCACGTTTTAGTTTTTCCATTTTGGAACCCCATAAAAACATAAAACAGATCCTGGTCACTTTTTTAATATATAAAATTGTTGGAGGGAAAACCATAGCTACATAAAGCATTATGGGTAATAAAACAGATTTAATTATTAAAACTTTTCCCTCCATGGTGAGATTTCTCAAATTCCACATTAAAACCTTTTTTTCCATTTTGGCAATTACTGAATCCCAATTGGGTCTCCCATCGTTTTCTTGATTAAAAACAATTCCTAAAATTTTTATCTGATCCTGCTGCATGTTAACTCCTGGTGTCACAGAGGAATCCCATACACCAGTATAAAAACAGTCACATTTATCAACGTTTAATTTAAAACCAGAGGCTTCACAAAAAAAGCCGGTGTTCCTCAATGCCCTTCTCATGGAAGCGGCGTCTGGGCATAGGATGGTGGCGTCATCCATATAGCCTAGGATTTTTACCTGGTTCCCCCTTCCTCCAGGTATGGGCACGCCTCTGATGACTTTATCATCTCTTATTAGGGTGAACAGAGGTTCTATGGCACAAATAAAAAGGAGCGGAGACAACGGGCACCCCTGTTTCACCCCTGATAAAAGAGGAACACCTTTAGTTAAAAATCCGTTGATAGAAATTTGGCTAAAACAGGATCTATATAAAAGCTTAATACGTGTTAAAATAATTTCAGGAACAGCCATCTTTTTAAGAACCATAAAAAGATATTCATGGGAGACCCGGTCAAAAGCCTTCTCGAAATCTAAGGATAAAATAGCAAGACTTTGACCCCTTTCTTTAAAATACCAAATGATGTCACGTAAAATATTCAGGGACTCAGTAATTGACCTCCCAGGTACCCCACATACCTGGTTTGGATGGATTAATTTATGAATAAAAGGTTTAAAACGGATTGTTATTAGTTTAGCTAAAATTTTACAATCAACGTTTAAAAGAGTAATAGGACGCCAGTTTTTTAACTGGTCCTTCTCACCTTTTTTAAAAATTAAGGACACAATCCCCCTCCTCCAGGAAGGGGGCAGCTCTTCAGTAATAAAAGCTTCCTTATACAATAAAAACATGTCATTCTTTAAAATTTCCCAAAAAGCATGATAAAATTCGATGGGCAGACCATCTTCCCCAGGAGCTTTCCCATTAGAAAAACTTTTAAAAGCAAATAAAAGTTCCTCCAAAGTAATAGTACGGGATAAAACTTCCTGGTCTAAAATATCTAGCTTGACATCAAGGGAATTAAGAACATGTTCTAAAAAGGAAGGGTCAATATTTTTCTTATTAAAAAGAGATTGGTAGAAATTAAAAGCAGAATTTAAAATGCCGACCATAGTGGTTTCTCCTTCAAGGTTTAAAATGACATCTCGTTTATCCATTACCTTTTTGAAGAAGAACCGGGAACACTTCTCGCCATCCTCGAGGTGCTTTACATGTGAATTAAAAATTATTTGTTTCCCTTTCTCTTCTATGGCATGTTTTATTTCAGCTTTAAGATTTAAGATATCATCATCAACATCCATACCAATCTCCTTCAATTTAAAAAGTACATGTAAACGTTTATTAAGAACATAAAACCATTGTTTTTTCTCTTTTGCTTTCTTCTTACCTGCTCGAATAAAAAAAGCTCTGATTTTGGGTTTAATGCCCTCCCACCAGTGTAGCATAGGCTGACTGGGCGCTCTATGGGACTGCCAACACTGGTAGGTCCGCACAAACTCCTCTTTAATGATGGGGTCCTCCAGGAGTGTGGTGTTTAGTCTCCAGGGACCCCTACAAGCTTTTTGCTCTCCCTCTAGCTCCAGGTGCACCGAAAGGAGCTTGTGATCAGATAAAATATTTGTTAAAAGCAAACATTTTTTGGGAATAAAACTATTAGAAGTGAAAATAAAATCAACTCTGGAGCTCACTCTTCCATTGGACCAGGTGGGGCCTGGGTCCGCAGGCAAGAGTTCCCTCCAGCAATCTTTCAGTCTAAAATCACCAATAAAATTCTTGAGCAGGTAAGAAGTACGGTCAATTTTTCGATTAAAATCCCCACCCTGCCGGTGTTCTCCATCTCGTACACAGTTAAAATCACCACCCACCAGCAGGGGGGTAGACCCAACACAAAACAATGGTAAAATCTCTAATAGTTCTGCCCTCTCCTGTTTGGTAGGAGGGGCATAAACGTTTAAAACACGAATTAAAATTCCATTAAAAAGCAAATGTATTAAAATAGCTCTGCCGGGCATGATTTCAGTCACTGTTTGGATGGAGATAAAACGACCTCGGCAGAGCAATCCAACCCCCGCAGAGCGACAGTCATTTCCACCAGACCAGACTGAGGGGCCTAGTTTCCAGTCCATCTTTAAATCTTGATATTCCAAGTCATTAGGGATTCCACATTCTTGAAGCAGGCAAAGGTCAAAGTCCACAGTCTCTAAAAATGAAAATAAAGCAGTCCTGCGAACAGGTCTCTTTAGGGACCTCACATTTAGTGAGGCGACTTTGATAGGAACCAACATAATCTTAGTTGAGGTCAGAGTCCGAACCAGAAGAGTCGTACTCGGAGATCAGCTGCGAATCTGGACCCCCTTTTTGAGGGGTCAATAAATCTTTAATGTAGGCAGGGTCAGAGCCAGATACGTGGGCGGCTCCAACCCCCACACTGCTTTCGTCTGAACTCCGGTAGGCAGCTTTCCTCCGAACTCCGGACTCCTCTTCCTCTCGTTGTCTCTTCGCAGAATGGCTCCTATCCATCTCCTCGAAGTCGCTCTCACCTATCTCTGGCCCCTGGCTGAAGATATCGCTGATGTCTCTACTGGGCAGCTGCACAGGGGCCTGTGAGGTCCCATCACTTTTGGCAACCTTTGCCTGCTTATGGGGAGCCTTCATCGCAAGCCCCTCCACAACCGCAGTGGAGGAACTTTGCTCTGGCCCCCCCGTTGACCGGCAATGGTCAAAACGAGGCTCCAATCCAGCATGTTTGGGGGTTTTCTTAATAGAGCCCTCGTTTGACACAGAGTGTCTCCGCTCCATGCCCACACTCTTGGGACAGGCGTCAGGTCTTACCGCAGAACCTACGGAAGCACGACGCCTGTCGCTAACCACTGCCTCAACAGGGTCCACTGCAGGCGGAGCAGAGGACCCGTCTGCAGAGGTGCCGGTCAACTTATGTCCAGCAGAGTCAGAATTCCTCCTGCTCTGCCTGGACCCGGTGGAATCCCTATGGCCGTCCCTCGAGGCTGACATCGGTGGGCCCCCCGATGGAGCTGTGAAGGACTTTGGCCTGGACCCCTCAGTCGTCAATGCTCGTTTTTGGGCATTACCAGCAGCATCTGCACATGTTGCAAACCGCCGCTCTGGCCCTGGTCTGGGTGGCCCAGATTTCGCTCTGCGGGGGCAGTCTTTAAAAGCATGCCCAGTCATGCCGCACAGATTGCACAATACCTCGGAACTGCATTTTGCCGCTACGTGTCCAACCTGGCCACACCTATTACACTGCACCACATGGGGCCGGTCACAATGTTCTCTGGTGTGGCCATATCTCAAGCAGTTCCGGCAGGCTATTGGCATCTGGGGGTAAAATAAGAATCCTCGATTCTTCCCAATGGCAAAGTTCTGGGGTGGGTGATGTAAGCCTCCAATGCCATTGGGATCCTGGCGGAACTTCACCCAATATTTCCTTTTGCCATTCCAGAAGCTCTGGGTGTTCAAAATTTTGTGTGAGAAGCGGACCTCCCTGCAGTAACGACTGAGGAAGGTTTCAATGTCACACTCTGAGACAAATGGACTGAACATGCACATCACGAGCGGGACTTCTTCCTCCCCGTAGAGGAATAAAAAGTTCAGTCCATTTAGCCGCTCCTCACTCTGGTCCGCATCAGAAAGTCTCTTGTGCATGTTGTCGCAACATGCCGCGGCCGTAAAGGATATGGTGTACCGACCGCGGCTTTCCTGGTCGTTGAGACACAGGATGTCCGCCCGCTTCAGCCCCAGGAAGTCCAGCAGAATCACCTCCACAATGAAGCGAAGGTTCTTCCGCTGACGATGGCCTTCTTCCACCTCTATGCGGACGGACTGGCGCAACCGGGTGTCCCCGGATGCGAAACCAAACGTAAATGGCATTTTCAGTGCCTGGGGGCTAAGCCTGTCCCTTATAGCAGCAAGGGCTCAGATTCCACAATTAAGTGAAACCCTCCCCCAAGGCCAAGGATTAGGGTACCCCAGACACCTACGAAGCCCGATAAACGCCCTTGGAATGCTCTTATAACGCCTCAAGGCCGGTTGACCTCTTGGATAAGGCGCGATCGCCGCTCGTTGTCCGGGGGCTAAGCCCACTCCCCAAATAGCAGCAAGGGGGTGAAGTCTCTCTGTTAAAAGAGACGATCCCCCAAGGCCAAGGAGCAGGGTACCCCGGACACCTCCCAACAAAACCAGATGCAGAAATACTACACCTGATCTTGCCAAAAGGCCGAGAAGCGATAACCCGAACGGGCCGCGCGTTGCCCGAGCCTGCCCGATACTGCTGTTCAGCCCTTGCAGCGATTCAGCCTACTTCTAGGCAATTCCATGGGGCCCTGCAGGCTCACACACTCACAGCTACACGGGAGGTGAATAAAGGCCGGAGAGGAAGCCAGACAGGATTTGCTTCTTTTGCTTGCACCACAATGCAGTGCTGAAAGAGGAGGAATCTACATAAAAACGCCTTCCTGGCAACGCCCAAATGCCCTGCTGCCATGCAGATAAACACTGGCAGCGGCAGCAAGTGCATGCCCACAGCCACCCCTTGTTCCTTCACACCTTGTATCAGCTGTAATCCAGTCCAGTCCAGTGCTGCCTGCTGAGCAGCACTGACCAACACTGCCTGGGCCCAGGCTTTTATCTCTGAGGCCCCATTATGATGTCAGAAAGCTGGCTCTGGCTCTTCAGGGCTCCACTATGACACGTGCAAAGTTCCGTCTGAACTTTATATAAGACGGTGCGGCTCAGTCAGTCACTCAGTGTTGCCTGAGAGGGCAACACTGCAACAGCCGGCCGGCCGCCAGGCTGTCTTTTTTTGCACAGCTAGTTGCCTCCAGGAGGCCACAAGAGGGAGACAAGGGACTGCAAAATGGAAAATAAGCATCCACCAACTTTACAGACAACTTCTCCTTGCTCCTACAACCTCCATCCTTGCACAGTTTGTTATTCTTCTAGGTAACATAGTAACAAATCCAAATTGCTGCTCTCTTTGTAGGCAAGCAAGGCTTTGTTGCAACTGCAATTCTTACTCCTTCTTGAAATGTAGGGACGACAGTACATTCCATCACATCCATCTAGTGTACACAGGTAGGTTCATTGTGGCGGGCGGGCGGGCGGCTTTAATGGCTGTTTGCTGTTCCCCTACTCCACTCCACTATTTCACTGTGGTGCTGCATCAATCAGTGGCTGGCTCAGGTGCAGCTCTTTAACTTACCTAAAAGGGAGGGCGGACAGTAGACAAGGAAGGTGAATGAGCTGTTCCAATGTGAAATGCCGGAAACACAGACACACAGACGACACAAAACAAGAGGTGGCAATGTATTCAATAATTGCATTTAATCAATTAGCTCATTATCACTCATGCATTGTCCAACAGGTGTTGAAATAATGGGATTAAAAGGGGAGATCCCTTCAGAAAGACAGAAACAATGGCAAACACAAAAAACACTTTTGGAATCTGATTTTAGTCAACACATAAGGAAAGGGTGCACCAGTCCTGGAAATACTGCAATACCAGGTCAATGCGTGGAGTGGACAGAGCAAGCTCTATTTCCATCTCCCTGTTCTAAAAATCCATTTAATATATGGTCCCCAGATAGGGGACGTATCAGATATTAAACTGATAAGAACAGATTTTTTTTTTTAAGTTGGCTACCCCCTCGCGGGGGTGTCAATGATTTATTACTTAAAATTCAAAAAATATTTACAATGAATTACAGCTTTTTACAATGAATTACAGTAATAAAATCAATTTACATAAAAACACATAAAAGGGGACATGGTGGCAAATTCTTATATATTGGAGTTCCATTCTTTTACAAACCATTTATTTGAAAGGGTGGCATTTCTTTTTTTATCTAATAAATAATAAATGTACATCTCGCTAAAACAAAGACCTAAAACATCGTCAACAGATAAAACATCGTGCTTAAAAATCAGGATGTTCCTGGCCTTCCACAGAGCTTCTTTTACGCAGTTCATCGTCTTCCATGCAATAGTCTTTTGGTTCGCGGTTGGGCATCCAAAGAGTCCATATAAAATCATTTCGTAAGTCAAGTCCTTTAGGTCTGCCATCTTCTTCATTAGAGGGAATATCTTTATCCAAATATGTTTAGTAAAATCGCAAGTCCAAAAAATATGACGCACGGTCTCCTCAGCCTGGCAGCCTTCCCTCGGACAGATGGCAGACCTCGCGAATCCTCTCCTGAATTGGAATGCCCGGCATGGAAGACATTGATGAACGCAGCTCCAGGCCAGGTCCATCTGTGTATTAAAAAGATAAAACACATTAACCATTTTGAAGATAAAAGCACAGCGTTCATTATTAAAATTTTCAATATTAGTGACGACTTCATTTCCTCTTATGTCTTTTATAAGTTTCTTACTGTTTATCATGTCATTAAAATTTTTCCCTTTAAAATTAAACAAGGCCACTATTTTCTCTAAAATCACGTAATTTGCTGGTAGATTAAAAGCATAAGGTGAGGTTAAAACAATTTCAAACCACCCCATCCTTCGCATAAAAAACCCAGTATTAAAACGTAGAAAATAAGACCAATGATGTTGTTTAAAAAGAGAATTAAGACAGAAACAAAAGTACTTGATTAAAAGAAACCTATTAAAATCTGGAAAGTCTTTGCCACCCTTTGGTTTGATTTTCATTACCGTCTCACGTTTAAGTTTCTCCATTCTGGAACTCCAAAAGAAGGTAAAACAAGCTTTAGTAATTTTTCTTAATAAAACCGTGGGAGGAGGGAAAACCATGCTTAAGTATAAAAGCAAAGGTAAAATTATCATTTTAATTATTAAAATTTTTCCCTCCATGGTAAGCTTCCTCATGTTCCACATGCATATTTTTTGATTTACCTTCTGCGCCACCATGTCCCAACTGATAAAACCATTGTCGTACCCACTGAAGGAGACACCTAAAATTTTAATATTATCAGACACAGGAACCGGTATATCTCTAAGAGCCATGCTTCCTATGTTTAAAATATGACTCTTGCTGAAGTTTACTTTAAAACCGGAAGCACAGCAATAAAACTCGATTTGCCTAAGGGTTCTCTGAAGCGACAGGGCGTCCCTACATAAAACCGCCACATCATCCATGTACCCCACTGCTTTGGCCTCTACGCCGCCTCCCCCGGGCAGGGGGACTCCACGGATACACTTATCGCGGCGAATTGCGCATAACAGAGGCTCCAATGCACATATAAAAAGCAGTGGGGACAAGGGACACCCCTGCTTCACCCCAGAGTTTAAAAATACGTCCTGTGTCTTAAAACCATTCACTAAAATTTTGCTGGTGCATTCTCTGTAAAAGGCTTTAATAGATAATAAAAATCCTTCAGGTATACCCATACGTTCTAAAACCTTAAAAAGATAAAAATGAGAGACACGGTCGAACGCCTTCTCAAAGTCTATAGATAAAATGGCTAATTTAACTTTTCTAGACCTCGTGTCCTCAATCACGTCTTTTATTAGGTTTAAATTATCCCAGATGCTGCGGCCTGGCACCCCACACACCTGGTCAGAGTGTATAATGTGGGGTATTATGGCTTTTAATCTATTTGCACATATTTTAGCCATAATTTTATAGTCGCTATTTAGAAGGGTTATTGGTCTCCAATTCTTTAAAACTGCGATGTCACCCGTCTTATACAGCAGGGAGACCTCACCCTTCCGCCAGGACTTAGGCAGCATCTTGGAATTAAAAACATCAGAAAAAAGGTTAAAAAGATCCTCTTTTAAAATGTCATAAAATTTTACATAAAACTCACTGGGTATACCGTCCGGTCCGGGAACTTTCCCTGTTTTAAAACTCTTAACAGTTTCTAAAACCTCCTGCTCCGTCAGCTCCTGTAATAAAAAATTCTGGGAGACAGGGTCTAAAACAGTAGTAATCTCCTTCAGTGAGTCACGCATAAAATTATGATCCACAGTCTTAACATTAAAAAGGTCAGTGTAAAACTCATGAACTTTACTTAAAAGACCCTGTACATCTGACACCCCTTCTATATTTTTGATAATTGCCTTTTTGTTATTTATTTTCTTAAAAAAGTACCTGGAGCAGGTCTCGTTCTCCTCCACATGTTGTATTTTTGAACGGAATATAATCTCTTTACCTTTCTGCTCCAGGCACTGGGCTATCTCCTTTTTCAAATTGGTGATGTCATCTTTAACGTCTATGTCATGATCTTGCATTTTGTACAGGGTCTGCAGACGGGTATTGAGAATTTTAAAAAAAGCGTATTTCTCTTTGGCTTTCGCCACGCTTTTCTTAATAAAAAAATCTTTTATTTTCTTTTTCATTTTCTCCCACCATGCACTGATGGGAGTACGTGTGTCTCTTACCCGCCTGCTTTCTTGGTAAAATTCAATAAAATCTGCTAAAACCTGTGGATCGTCTAAAAGGGAAACATTCATCTTCCAGGACTTTTTACATACAATATTATTAAGATCATGCTTTACTTTAAAAGATAAAAGCCTGTGATCTGAAAACACATTGGTTAAAACTTCACAATTAAAAGGCAGTAAATTTTCAGAACAAAAGATAAAATCAATCCTGGAGCTACAGGTGGCGTTGCTCCAGGTAACGCCGGCTTCCTCTGGACTGCTCCTGTTACATTCTTTGTATATGTCTTTTAATTTAAAATCAGTCACGATATCCTTGAGCAGTCCAGAGGTCTTGTCATAGTTCCTACTCGTACTGTTGGTAAGCCGGCGTTCTCCTCTCAGGATACAATTAAAATCACCTGCGAGGATAAAAGGCTCAGATGTGTTGATAAAAAGCGGTAAAATCTCCAGCATCCTCGCTCTTTCGTTCTTTTCTGGTGATCCGTAAAAATTTAAAAACTGCCACTTTACACCATCAATAAAAGCTTTAACCATTAAAATACGTCCTGGTAAGATTTCTTGAATAAAATCAATTAAAACGTTTCCCTTAAAAAGAATGGCGACCCCTGCTGATCTGGACTCGTTGGATCCAGACCAGACGGATGGACCATACTTCCAATCCTTTTTGTAATTTTCATATCTCATTGTATGGGGAATGCCGCACTCCTGCAGGAAAAATACAGAGGCTGCCAGGCAAGATAAAAAATTGAAGAGAGCAACCCTTCTCACTTTTGACTTGGCGCCCCTCACGTTGAGGGAGATTCCCATGAGCTCAGACATCGTGGAGAGTTAAAGCAAAATTCTGATTTTAAAATAATAAATAATAGGCGTACTTAAAATCAGATTGCTCCTCCACCAGCAATACCCGAAACCTCACTTGAACTCATGGCCCCGCCCTCATCCGACTCAACTGAAAAGAGGGACGAGGCAGGAGAAGAACTACTGTCGCTGAGAGCTGAGCCAGCAACACTCACCTCGTACACGGGGAGCCCAGACTCGCACAGCCTCACCTGGGTCTCTCTCGGTTGACCGACTGGGTCCATGTCTGGTGGGTCCCCCAAGGGCCCCGCCTCTCCCCCCTGGGCCCGTGAAGGCCGGTCTAGAGGGGGAGGTTGTGCGCATGGCGGGGTGTCCGATAATACGGAGGGAGCAGTGCCCGTCCTCCTCACCAGTGCAGGCGAGGAGGGGGTCCCAGGAGGAGCCACATCTTTCCGCACGGACGTATCCATCTGCTCCTCCCCTGTCTCCCTCCTACTGGCACGTTCTTGCTTCCCCTTTTTACGGGGACCCACCTGTACCCAGTTTTCTCCTTCCGAGTCGGTCTCTAGAGACCCAGGATCAGGAGCAGGCCCGGCACCGCCTGAGCAACCAGCCGTCTGGGATGCCACAGGTTCATCGATGGCCTGCTCCTTTTCTGCCTTCCTCTTGGCCTGCCGTTTTTCCTTGGCGCTGGGCTCATTTTTATCCCCTGAGGTCGCTGGCTGAGAGGCACCTGTTTTGGCTTCGGCTAGCCGTACTCTTGAAGCCCAGGTACCTCTCTGCTCTTTCGCCGCAACAGCTTGTTCTCCTCCTTGAGGACGGGACTGCTCTGCTGGTGGAGCACGTGGGGGCACCTCGGGTTGCTCATCTTCTTCGCCTCGGTACCTATGTGGACAAGCATAATAAAGATGACCAGTTTTTTGACAAAAATTGCATTTTTTCTCTTCTGTACATTCTCTCATTGTGTGTTGTTTACTTCCACAGTTCCTGCAGGTGACATCGCAGTTAAAACTGGTATGTCCATAGGTACCGCAGGCCCTGCAGAAGTTTGGCATTCCTGAGAAATAGAGGTCGCCATTCACATTCCCAAGTTTAAAACGAGCAGGTGGTAGCTTCGTTTCTTGGGTGGAGGGGTCCTTTATTAGCGTAACAATAAATTTCCATTTGACGGTCCACACACCGCACTCGTTCATAACTCTCCCCAGCAGCTTAACGTTCTTAAAGTATGCAGCAAGAAACGCCGCCACTTCCTGATCTTTCACGTATGGGGAATACATTTTAATCACTACGAGTTTGGTTACTTCGAAAGCGTGTTCAATTACCTGGACTCCCAAGGCCATGAGTTCACCTTGTTGCCTCTCAGCTTTTCCCATGGCATCACGGAGGATTCCTTCTCCCATAAAAGTCACGTCGTACACTCCACGCCTTGGGTAGTCCTGGATCGCCAAAATCTCGTTCTTGTGGACCGCCAACCGCTTTTCCAAAATATCGTGGACAAGGAACTTGAGACCACGAGGACCGCCTCCACCCTCTGCCAAGATAAATCTTGCAGTATTCCGCAACCGGGCGTATACCGGCACCGCATCAGGTCCGCCTGCCATTTGCGTGGCCAGGTCGGTACCGCACAGCTTGCGCTGCGCCCTTTGGGTTCAAGGAGACACACCAAAGGGCTGGGGGGGGATCGCAACTCGTTGCTCAGGACTAAGCCTCTCTCCCAAATAGCAGCACGGGGGTGAAGTCCAGGCGAACCTGGACGATCCCCCGAGGCCGAGAGAGAGGGTACCTGAGCACCTTCTGACTAAAAACCTCCTGTATAAATACACTTGGTCTTAGCCAAAAGGCCGAGAAGCGATAACCCGAACGGGCCGCGCGTTGCCCGAGCCTGCCCGATACTGCTGTTCAGCCCTTGCAGCGATTCAGCCTACTTCTAGGCAATTCCATGGGGCCCTGCAGGCTCACACACTCACAGCTACACGGGAGGTGAATAAAGGCCGGAGAGGAAGCCAGACAGGATTTGCTTCTTTTGCTTGCACCACAATGCAGTGCTGAAAGAGGAGGAATCTACATAAAAACGCCTTCCTGGCAACGCCCAAATGCCCTGCTGCCATGCAGATAAACACTGGCAGCGGCAGCAAGTGCATGCCCACAGCCACCCCTTGTTCCTTCACACCTTGTATCAGCTGTAATCCAGTCCAGTCCAGTGCTGCCTGCTGAGCAGCACTGACCAACACTGCCTGGGCCCAGGCTTTTATCTCTGAGGCCCCATTATGATGTCAGAAAGCTGGCTCTGGCTCTTCAGGGCTCCACTATGACACGTGCAAAGTTCCGTCTGAACTTTATATAAGACGGTGCGGCTCAGTCAGTCACTCAGTGTTGCCTGAGAGGGCAACACTGCAACAGCCGGCCGCCAGGCTGTCTTTTTTTGCACAGCTAGTTGCCTCCAGGAGGCCACAAGAGGGAGACAAGGGACTGCAAAATGGAAAATAAGCATCCACCAACTTTACAGACAACTTCTCCTTGCTCCTACAACCTCCATCCTTGCACAGTTTGTTATTCTTCTAGGTAACATAGTAACAAATCCAAATTGCTGCTCTCTTTGTAGGCAAGCAAGGCTTTGTTGCAACTGCAATTCTTACTCCTTCTTGAAATGTAGGGACGACAGTACATTCCATCACATCCATCTAGTGTACACAGGTAGGTCCATTGTGGCGGGCGGGCGGGCGGGCGGGCGGCTTTAATGGCTGTTTGCTGTTCCCCTACTCCACTCCACTATTTGACTGTGGTGCTGCATCAATCAGTGGCTGGCTCAGGTGCAGCTCTTTAACTTACCTAAAAGGGAGGGCGGAGAGAAGACAAGGAAGGTGAATGAGCTGTTCCAATGTGAAATGCCGGAAACACAGACACACAGACGACACAAAACAAGAGGTGGCAATGTATTCATTAATTGCATTTAATCAATTAGCTCATTATCACTCATGCATTGTCCAACAGGTGTTGAAATAATGGGATTAAAAGGGGAGATCTCTTCAGAAAGACAGAAACAATGGCAAACACAAAAAACACTTTTGGAATCTGATTTTAGTCAACACATAAGGAAAGGGTGCACCGGTCCTGGAAATACTGCAATACCAGGTCAATGCGTGGAGTGGACAGAGCAAGCTCTATTTCCATCTCCCTGTTCTAAAAATCCATTTAATATATGGTCCCCAGATAGGGGACGTATCAGATATTAAACTGATAAGAACAGATTTTTTTTTTTTTTTTTTTTTTCCACTCAGGTCTCAAGTCTAAAATCTTAAAACTCAAATCTTAAGACTTGGATCATCATAATGAAAAATGTATATATTTTTTTATTTTTTTTTTTAATTTTCCTCTTTTAATATATTTATTGTACATACATATCCATTACACAAATACATCCATATCTGTTGCCATTTAAATCATGGCACCAAGCCTTTTTTCATCGCAAAAATAACAAGCATTTCTAAGTGTTCCTGCTTCAGGGTTTCACCATCCCATTCACTTTTAACCTCTTCCACCAACCAAGGTGGTATGCTAAATCTTTCCATAAAGCGGAAAAAATGATTTGACAAATGTGATTCTATTCTTTCACGCAAATCCTCTATATCCGCCTTCTTCCGTAAAATCATAACCTCTCTCATTATCTCCTTTCTTTCTTCACTTTCTTCTTTAGATATTTTAGCTTTCTCAATTTTTCTTTTTTTCAGCCATTTTTTCTTTCCCCATATCTATATCTTTAACACTTTCTCCTCCACTATTCTCCATTTTTTTCGTTACTGAAGCAACCTCTTCAACATTCGGTTTACTTTTCTCCATACTCGTTCCGCTCTCTTGTTGCACTCCTCTTCCATGTCTCTTTGGACATATCCTGAAGACATGCCCACCCTCTCCACACATGTTACAAGTCTTTTCCTCTTTGCAGTCTTGGTAGCTGTGGCCTTCCTGCAAACATTTCGTACAGACAGTCTTTTGACATTCTGCTGTATTGTGCCCATATTTTTTACAGTTCCTGCAGAAGATGCCCATCCCAGAAAAGAACAAATCTCCAGTTGTGTTTCCAATTTTAAAGCGTGCCGGCGGGATCACCAATTTCCCAGAAGTTTTGTCAAGTTTCAGTGAACAAAGAAATCTCCACTTACCGGTCCAAAAGCCAAACTCATTCAGGACTTTGCCTTTCTCCACAACTTTCCCACAATACTTTCTTAGGAATATGCTAATGTCCTCCTCTTCAACATATGGAGAGTACATTTTAACAGTCACAAGGCGTTGCCACTCAGAAAAGTGTGGCACCAGTACAATACCTTCCAGTTTTGAATCTCCACGTGTCTCATTAAAAATTCCCAAAAACTTCAAGTAAGTATCTTCGTTAATGAACGTGACGTCGTAGACACCTCTCCGTGGATAATCCATTACAGCCAGTATATCCTCCTTGCTCAGCCGAAACAGTCCCAGCAACAAATCTTTGCTCAGGAAACGCAGGTCTTTCTTGGTCCTTTCCAGTTCCGTCACCATAAAACGAACAGCATTCCTGGTCTTCATATAATCCGGTACGGTCTCCATTCTGATGTCTTTCAAAGTAAACCTTCAACACCGAGGTGTCAGGTGGGTGATCGCTCCTCGTTGCCCTGGACTAATCCTCCTCCCCAATAGCAGCAGAGGGGTGAAGTCTCTTGTAAAAGAGACAATCCCCCCAGGCCAAGGAAAAGGGTACCAGGGCACCTCCTGACCAAGAAACAAGGCAATACCCTAAAGCACTACACTTGATCTTAGCCAAAAGGCCGAGAAGCGATAACCCGAACGGGCCGCGCGTTGCCCGAGCCTGCCCGATACTGCTGTTCAGCCCTTGCAGCGATTCAGCCTACTTCTAGGCAATTCCATGGGGCCCTGCAGGCTCACACACTCACAGCTACACGGGAGGTGAATAAAGGCCGGAGAGGAAGCCAGACAGGATTTGCTTCTTTTGCTTGCACCACAATGCAGTGCTGAAAGAGGAGGAATCTACATAAAAACGCCTTCCTGGCAACACCCAAATGCCCTGCTGCCATGCAGATAAACACTGGCAGCGGCAGCAAGTGCATGCCCACAGCCACCCCTTGTTCCTTCACACCTTGTATCAGCTGTAATCCAGTCCAGTCCAGTGCTGCCTGCTGAGCAGCACTGACCAACACTGCCTGGGCCCAGGCTTTTATCTCTGAGGCCCCATTATGATGTCAGAAAGCTGGCTCTGGCTCCTCAGGGCTCCACTATGACACGTGCAAAGTTCCGTCTGAACTTTATATAAGACGGTGCGGCTCAGTCAGTCACTCAGTGTTGCCTGAGAGGGCAACACTGCAACAGCCGGCCGCCAGGCTGTCTTTTTTTGCACAGCTAGTTGCCTCCAGGAGGCCACAAGAGGGAGACAAGGGACTGCAAAATGGAAAATAAGCATCCACCAACTTTACAGACAACTTCTCCTTGCTCCTACAACCTCCATCCTTGCACAGTTTGTTATTCTTCTAGGTAACATAGTAACAAATCCAAATTGCTGCTCTCTTTGTAGGCAAGCAAGGCTTTGTTGCAACTGCAATTCTTACTCCTTCTTGAAATGTAGGGACGACAGTACATTCCATCACATCCATCTAGTGTACACAGGTAGGTCCATTGTGGCGGGCGGGCGGGCGGGCGGGCGGGCGGCTTTAATGGCTGTTTGCTGTTCCCCTACTCCACTCCACTATTTGACTGTGGTGCTGCATCAATCAGTGGCTGGCTCAGGTGCAGCTCTTTAACTTACCTAAAAGGGAGGGCGGAGAGAAGACAAGGAAGGTGAATGAGCTGTTCCAATGTGAAATGCCGGAAACACAGACACACAGACGACACAAAACAAGAGGTGGCAATGTATTCATTAATTGCATTTAATCAATTAGCTCATTATCACTCATGCATTGTCCAACAGGTGTTGAAATAATGGGATTAAAAGGGGAGATCCCTTCAGAAAGACAGAAACAATGGCAAACACAAAAAACACTTTTGGAATCTGATTTTAGTCAACACATAAGGAAAGGGTGCACCGGTCCTGGAAATACTGCAATACCAGGTCAATGCGTGGAGTGGACAGAGCAAGCTCTATTTCCATCTCCCTGTTCTAAAAATCCATTTAATATATGGTCCCCAGATAGGGGACGTATCAGATATTAAACTGATAAGAACAGATTTTTTTTTTTTTTTTTTTTTACATTTTAATAAAATTTCAAGTACATTAGCACAACCACAAAATCAAATAATCATATTCCACAAGTTAAAGTTCCACATTCTTGCAGCTTTGAAGGACCTAGTCTCTTTCTATCTAATAAATAGTAAACATGCATCTCACTGAATGCTAACTTAATGCAGTCTTTTACATCAATTGAGTCTTTTTTGAAGATTAAAATATTCCTAGACTTCCATAATGAGTTTTTAATACAATTTAAAAAGATCCACAATATTCTCTTTTTCTCTTGGGATAAGTCTTTAGTCAGTCCATATAGCACAACTTCATGGTCTAGCTTTTTAAGACCAGTTAAAAATTTTAAAAGTTCGCCAACTGTCCTCCATACTTGCTGTGCAAATTCGCAATTCCATAGAAGATGTACTGTGGTTTCCTCTCTCCGACATCCCTGTCTTGGACAAAAAGGACTATTACTCATCCTCCGACTGTATTGAAATGCTTTTGTGGGCAAACATTCATGAACTGACATCCAAGCTAGATCCTTCAATTCATTAGCCAAATAAGGTGCATTAGTGTCTTTCCAAATCTGCTGGCTAATTTTGTATGTAAAATTTTTTACAGGTTCCATTGTCTCTAACTTTCTAAAGTGCATAAGTATTTTATTTCCACTTTTTAAAGTGCTAGGCTCCAAGTCTTTCAGTTTAAAAATTGTTATAGCTTTTTCTAAAGTGACATAGTGCTTAGAAATATTTGTTAGTACAGGTGATGACAAAGATAAATTAATCCACTTATTTCTTCTAAAAACATGTCCAGCAGCATATTTTAAAAAGTAAGACCATGATATCTCTGAAAAAATACTTCTAAAACACAGACTAAAATAATTTGCTGTTAGGAAGAGAAATAAGTTGGGAACATCTTTCCCTCCATTCTTATGCAATTTATACATCTTATCTCTTCGCAGTTTCTCTGATTTTGAGCCCCAAACAAATTCAAAGAACAGTCTTTGCAAACTTCTCACGCACTGATTTTGGGGTGAAAAAACCATATTAAGATACAATAAAATTGGAATTAAAACTGCTTTGATAATAAGAATTTTCCCTTCAATAGATAGTTTCCTTATCATCCAATAGTCAATTTTACGTTTAACTTTTTCTTTTGTTACAGTCCAGCTTAAAACCCCATCATTTCTGGGATCAAACCAGACTCCAAGGATTTTGATTTTCTCTGCCTGCAGTTGTAACAAAGGTATGTCCACATTACTCCATTCTCCTATTGAAAGACAGTCACTTTTTTGTAAATTTAGCTTAAAGCCAGATGCTTCGCAGAAAAAGTCAGTTACCCTAATCGCTCTTTTTAAAGATATAGCAGAGTCACAGAAAATACTGATGTCATCCATGTAACCTTTGACTTTTATTTCTAGTCCTCTTCCTCCAGGTATAGGAACCCCATGAATCATTTTTTCTTTTCTTAGCATGCACAAGAGTGGTTCTATTGCACAGACAAACAAGATGGGCGACAGAGGACATCCCTGTTTGACACCTGAATGTAATAAAATGTCTTCGGTTAAAAACCCATTAATTAGTACCCTGCTAAAAGATTCACGATATAAAAGAGCAATTTGCTGAATAAAAACTTCTGGAAACTTCATTTTTCTTAAAACAGTCCATAGAAAAGAATGTGATACCCTGTCAAAGGCTTTTTGAAAGTCTAGACTCAGGATCGCTAACTTTTGACTTCTTTCTTTTTGGTACCAGATGGCGTCCCTTATGATGTTCAAGTTGGCCCATACGCCTCTGCCAGGAACAGCACACACCTGGTCCGGATGTATGACTTTCTCCAACACTAGCTTTGTTCTGTTGACAAGAATTTTAGACAGAATTTTATAGTCCATATTTAACAGGGTAATTGGCCTCCAATTTTCGAGTAATTTCCGATCTCCCTTTTTAAATAATAGGGTGACTACACCATTTCTCCAAGACGCCGGCAATAAATTACTGTTAAAAGCTTCTTTAAAAATCAGGAATAGATCTTCTTTTATATTTTGTAAAAACGTTAGGTAAAACTCAACGGGCAATCCGTCTGACCCCGGAGTCTTACCTCTTGCAAAGCTTTTGATGGCAGTGAGTACTTCCTCTATCTTTAGCTCTTTGGTCAATAATTCTTGATCAGTTTTATCCAAAGAAAGATCTAAAGTGCTTAGTGCGTCTTTTAAGAAAGAAGGATCAATTTTCTTTTCACTAAAAAGTTCTTGATAAAATTGTTTTGTTTTGTTTAAGATTCCAGTAATTTCTTTTTCTCCTTCCAGTTCTTTGATTGGTTCCTTTAACTCTGTTGTTTTTTTGAAAAAATAGCGTGAACAACTTTCGTTATTTTCAAGATGTTTGACTTTTGCACTGTAAATAACTTCTTTTCCTTTTTCTTCAATGGCTTTAGCTATGTCTCTTTTTATTTTTAGGATGAGATCGTCTACGTCGACTCCAACACTCTTCAAGCGGTAACAGGTTTGTATTTTGGTATTAAGTCTTTTATACCACTCTTTCTTTTCTCTTGCTAGCTGAATACTTTTCTTCAAGAAAAATTCTTTTATTTTAATTTTTGCATTTTCCCACCATTCAAGCATTGTCATAAAACGATCTTTTGTTTTCCTTAGATTCGCATAAAACAAGGTAAAATCTGTTCTTAACTGTTCATTTTCAAGTATGGAAACATTTAGCCTCCACACCCCTTTATCTCTTTTCATAGCAGGCAGCTCTAACAAAGCTCCCACCAGTTTGTGGTCAGAAAAAATATTGTTTACAAGTTGTATCGAATGTCTCTTTATGGACTGACTTGTAAACAAAAAGTCGATACGTGATTTGTAAAGATTGTTCTCCCAGGTGTATCCTGGGTCAGATGGCTGTAAGACTGACCACACATCTGTCAGTCTGAAATCTGATGTCAGGTCTTTCAATATCTTCCTAGTTTTGTCAAGACGTACTTCGGAAGCACCTCCCCACCTCACCTCTCCCGGCATCATGCAGTTTAGATCACCTCCCAATATCAGAGGAGAAGACCCAGGGAGAAAAACTTGCATGTCTTCAAGTAACTGCGCTCTCTCCTCCACCATAGGAGAAGCATAGATATTGACTAACCTTAGGTCAAGTCCGTTATAAGATATATTTACTAAAAGAGCTCGTCCTGGAACTATTTCTGTGAAAGATGTTACTTGGATGTCTCGATTTTTGATTAAGACACCAATCCCAGAGTTCTTGTTAGCATTGTCACCGGACCATATTGATTGACCATATTTCCATTCCTCTCTCAATTCAGCATAGTTGGTATTATGCTCGATTCCACACTCTTGAATAAAGAAGATGTCATAATTCAAAGATTCAAGAAAGGAAAAAAAAGCAGCCCTTCTTGTAGGACCCTTTATACCCCTTGTATTCAAAGAGGCTACTCTGATGTTACTCATCTGAATCCGAGAGTTGCGGGATGATGCTATCCGAATCAGACGAAAACACCTCAATGTTTTGTGACGGTTTGGTTAAAACTCGTTTCGTTAGTTTCGGACTTGTACAATCAACTTTTTTTCTCTTCCTTTGCTCCTCCAGCTCCATAGTTTCCCCCCAGGGGTCGGAGGGACCAGGACCTGCCGCTCTGGAAGAAGGAGGTTGCTCCATATCTGATGGAACATCCGATTCGGTAACCGATGTCTCTCCCACCTTCTGAATGACAGTAGGGACGGTGGGAGCAGGTTTTACAGGCACTTTTTTAGTCAACAGAACGGGTTTTGTCAAAACAGATGTTTCCACTTTCCTTGTCAAACTTTCTTTTTGTTTTCCAGATGCTTTCAAATTCTCCACAGACTCTGGGCCTCCAGAGGGACCTTTAGCAAGACCACCAGACGGTCTAGTTTTAACAATGTCTGCCCAAGATGCTCCAGGCTTGCTTGGACAGTCTTTAAATACGTGTCCCAAATTATTGCAGAAGTTACAGATGGTACCTTTCACACAGGTATTAGAAGTGTGACCAGCTTCTCCACAGTTATTACAAACGGTCACTTCTGGTGTAGGGCAGTTATCCTGTCTGTGTCCAAAAGAACGGCATTTTCTGCAATACTGGGGCATGCCGCTGTAGAAAAGATAACCTCTTTCCTTCCCCAGCATAAAATTAGAGGGTGGATGGCAAAACCCCTCAATTCCTTCAAGATCTGCTTTTAATTTCGCTAGAAAGCGATACTTCCCAGTCCATAGACCAACAGGATTCAAGATTTTTGTTCCTCCTTTAATCTCTGAGAAGTATTTCAGGAGAAAACAAGCAATGTCGTCCACCTTAACCCGAGGGTTGTACATGAACACAGTCACGACCAGCTCACCAGCAGTGTAGAGTAGGGTAAAAAACCAATCCATCCAACTCAGGGAGACTCCACTTTACCTTGAGCTGATTGTAGAAGTTCTGGCAAGCTTTGTAGTCTTCCAAGACAAGGACATAACTACCTTTTCCATGTTCTTGTAGGCAAAGGATATCCGACTTGTCAACTGCCAAGATGTTAAACAGCACCGTGTTCACCAGAAATTCCAAATGGACCTTCTCTCGGGAAGCTTCGTCGATGTCGATACGGATTCCATGCTTCATCCTGGATTCTCCCGCCTTCAGAAATTTAATTCGGCTTTCCATCGCCAATTTGATCGCCAGTGGTTCTTCAGTCCACCCCTTATAGCAGCAGGTAGCTTAAGCTGCGAGAGCGATGCTACAAGGCCAAGGATGCGACGTCCGAACCTGCCTCTTCAACCAACCACTTGGGCTTAGCCGAAAGGCCGAGAAGCGATAACCCGAACGGGCCGCGCGTTGCCCGAGCCTGCCCGATACTGCTGTTCAGCCCTTGCAGCGATTCAGCCTACTTCTAGGCAATTCCATGGGGCCCTGCAGGCTCACACACTCACAGCTACACGGGAGGTGAATAAAGGCCGGAGAGGAAGCCAGACAGGATTTGCTTCTTTTGCTTGCACCACAATGCAGTGCTGAAAGAGGAGGAATCTACATAAAAACGCCTTCCTGGCAACGCCCAAATGCCCTGCTGCCATGCAGATAAACACTGGCAGCGGCAGCAAGTGCATGCCCACAGCCACCCCTTGTTCCTTCACACCTTGTATCAGCTGTAATCCAGTCCAGTCCAGTGCTGCCTGCTGAGCAGCACTGACCAACACTGCCTGGGCCCAGGCTTTTATCTCTGAGGCCCCATTATGATGTCAGAAAGCTGGCTCTGGCTCCTCAGGGCTCCACTATGACACGTGCAAAGTTCCGTCTGAACTTTATATAAGACGGTGCGGCTCAGTCAGTCACTCAGTGTTGCCTGAGAGGGCAACACTGCAACAGCCGGCCGCCAGGCTGTCTTTTTTTGCACAGCTAGTTGCCTCCAGGAGGCCACAAGAGGGAGACAAGGGACTGCAAAATGGAAAATAAGCATCCACCAACTTTACAGACAACTTCTCCTTGCTCCTACAACCTCCATCCTTGCACAGTTTGTTATTCTTCTAGGTAACATAGTAACAAATCCAAATTGCTGCTCTCTTTGTAGGCAAGCAAGGCTTTGTTGCAACTGCAATTCTTACTCCTTCTTGAAATGTAGGGACGACAGTACATTCCATCACATCCATCTAGTGTACACAGGTAGGTCCATTGTGGCGGGCGGGCGGGCGGGCGGGCGGCTTTAATGGCTGTTTGCTGTTCCCCTACTCCACTCCACTATTTGACTGTGGTGCTGCATCAATCAGTGGCTGGCTCAGGTGCAGCTCTTTAACTTACCTAAAAGGGAGGGCGGAGAGAAGACAAGGAAGGTGAATGAGCTGTTCCAATGTGAAATGCCGGAAACACAGACACACAGACGACACAAAACAAGAGGTGGCAATGTATTCATTAATTGCATTTAATCAATTAGCTCATTATCACTCATGCATTGTCCAACAGGTGTTGAAATAATGGGATTAAAAGGGGAGATCCCTTCAGAAAGACAGAAACAATGGCAAACACAAAAAACACTTTTGGAATCTGATTTTAGTCAACACATAAGGAAAGGGTGCACCGGTCCTGGAAATACTGCAATACCAGGTCAATGCGTGGAGTGGACAGAGCAAGCTCTATTTCCATCTCCCTGTTCTTAAAATCCATTTAATATATGGTCCCCAGATAGGGGACGTATCAGATATTAAACTGATAAGAACAGATTTTTTTTTTTTTTTTTTTCTTTTAAATCCTCAGATGGGATATTCAACGGTCCAAAACTACCATTAGAACATCAGTAACAGTTATAGGGCACTGTTTCCCATCATCATGTGGACTTTCTTTATTTCCAACAAATAATACACATAAATAAACATAAAATAGCTATTAGGAACAATTTACTACATCTATCCACTTTCTCACTTTCCACACTCCTTCAGCATCTTCTCCTCTTCTCCTTTTATCCCACAAAAAACAAACATATAATTTTCCTAACACCATTCTTACACTGTCTTTTACAGGAAATTCTTTTCTTTTAAATACATACACATTTCTAACATCCCATAATACTTCTTTTATACATGCAAGCAGCAACCACAACACTCTCTCTTTTTCTCCATTACACGCACACAAACCAAACATAAACATTTCAAAAGATAACAAACTTACCCCAGTCAACTCTTTACATAACGGTCCCATTCTCTTTATCACTTCTCTTGCATACTGGCAATTCCAAAACAAATGAACAATACTCTCTTTTCCATTACAGCCAGACCTCGGGCACGCATCACTCCTGACCAAACCTCGATTCCTCTGGAACTCTCTAACCGGTAGTACTCCGTGAAGGCTTTGCCAGACTAACTCTCTCTGTTTATTCGTTAAGCCATCCATTCTTACTTTCTTCCATACTTTACTTACATCTCTTCCTCTCACCATATTTATACTACACTCAGTCTCTCTACATTCAATCATCCTATACACTAGACTCTTATTTCGCAACATTCTGACATCCACATCCCGTAATTCATATTTACCAAGGAACTTGTACATCCATACATACCACACAGGAATGACGAAGGAAACAGGACGACGCAAATCTCGCACACACCACTTCATTCGAATCAAATAGGTACCAAATAAATATCTACACATATATGCGTACTTTCCATCTGATCTAACTACTCTCAATAGAAAGATAACCAAATTTACCCCAAAATAAATTTCTAAATTTGGAAACCCAAGACCTCCCTTATCTATACTTTTCACTAAAATTTCTCTTTTAGCCCTCTCCATTTTGGATCCCCATAAAAAAACAAACAAAATTCTATTTAGACTCCTAAGACCCATATAGCTTGGTGGAAAGACTATGGCAATAAACAAAAAGATCGGTAAAATAATGCTTTTGATTACTAAGATTTTCCCAAAGAAGGATAAACTCCTCATTTTCCAAAAATTTAACTTGTTTTCAACTTTTTTCTTAGCATCTTCCCAACATTCCGCACCATCCAATCTTTCATTGAACTTTACACCCAAAACCTTAATTGGTCCATTCACTACATTCACTCCTATATCCCTCCTCAAAACGCCTTTTCCAAAATTTTTACATTCGCTCTTGTCCCAATTCACACGAAAAGCAGACACGCTACAAAAGAAGGACACTAGCAATTTCACTCGTCTCACTGAACACTCAGAAACACACCAAACACAAACATCATCCATATAACCACTTACTTTCCATTCTTTCCCTCCTCCACCTGGCACATGTACACCACGAATAACTTTGTCCTTTCTTATCATACACAACAAAGGTTCAATTGAACAAATAAAAACAATCGCAGACAACGGACATCCTTGACGCACGCCTGACAACACATTCACTTTCCTTCCTACATGCCCATTCAATAACACCCGACTATATATCCCTTTATATAGGCTTCTAATACGCCAGACAAACTCAACTGGAAACCCCATTCTAACTAAAACCTTAAATAAATAACTATGAGATAACCTGTCATAGGCTTTTTCAAAGTCTAAACTTAATAAAAAGACATCATTTTTCCTCTCCATAGAGTCCCATAAACAATCTCTCAGCATACACACATTCTCATGCAATCTTCTTCCAGGCACTGCACAACACTGTTCTTCCCCAATCACACTCTCTATCACATCACGCATCCTATTCGCGATCACCTTTGCATAAATTTTATAATCACAATTGAGCAACGTTATTGGACGCCAATTCTTCAAATCTTTCAAATCCCCTTTTTTTGGTATCAATACAATTACTCCTGCACGCATACTCTCAACCATTTCTTCATTCGTCCACATATATTTACATACTTCGAAGAAATCACGCCCTATCACATCCCACATACGTCTATAAAATTCTATTGGTAATCCGTCTTCACCAGGCGTTTTATTTACCGCCATACTATTTATTACCTTCCATAATTCTTCTATCACCAACTCTTTCATGACACCTTGTTTTTCTACATCACTCAACTTACCATCCAAAACTTTTAGCACATCACTTTCCATATCTTCATCTCTCCACTTATTTGCATACAAATCCTCATAAAAACTCGCAACTTCTTCACTTACTCCATCACCGCTCACCTCATTGCCATCTCTTCCAACCAACACATTCATACTTTGTCTTTTACTAAAGACTTTTTTGAAAAAAAACCTGCTACACTTCTCATCAAACTCCATTTTATCTAATTTTGCCCTATAAATAATACTTTTTCCTCTATCATTCAAATATTCATTAATCTCTCTTCTTACACACAAGATATCTTCATTCACTTCCGCACCGCTCTCTCTCAATTTATACAATAAATTCAGACGTGCATTTAGTCTCACATACTTCTCTCTTTTAACTGCAGCAGTTTTATACCCAAGATTCCTAAAAAATATTTTTGTTTTCCATTTAACCCAATCCCACCATTTACCTATATTATTGAAAGTTCCTTTTTGTCTACACCAACTCTCATACTTTCTAGCATACTCCTTTCTCACATCTTCACTTTCCATCAAATTAACATTTAATTTCCATAAACCACGCCCAGACACATTGTTTACATCCACATCTACTTCACATATAACCAATTCATGGTCAGAAAATACCACTTGCTGTTGACTGTAACTTAAAGGAACTAAGTTCCGAGAAATAAAACAATAATCTAAACAACTATGTATTCTACCTCTATCTGCATGATAGGTATTCAACCTGGGATCGATTTTGCATAATTTCTGCATGTCCGATAAATGAAAATCATTAATTATTTCTAATAATACTTTCCCTGAAATATCGACAGTACTTTTACCAATATCACAGTTCATGTCTCCAACTAATATTACCGGTAGCCCTCCTGGAACGAAAAACTTAATTTTATCAAACAAATTTTTTCTTTCAACTTTGTCCGTTGACGCATAAACATTAATGATACAAAACTTAACATTTTTATAGCTAAAAAAGGCCAAGATACACCTCCCCTCCTCTATAACTGTATAACTAATAAGAGACACTTCTTTTCCCTTAACTAAAATTCCCAGCCCATCATTTTTATTTGATACACTCCATGACCAAATTGAACTTCCATGCACCCATTCATCACTACTAATTGCTTCATTCAAACCACATTCTTGCAAACAATATATGACTGCATTTTCTTGTGCAAGAAACTCTAATATGGCAGTTCTTCTATTCTTAGTTTTAAACACTCTCACATTTTGTGAAGCGATTTTGACTCCCATATTGCCAAAAAACTTTTAGCTCATGGAGAACACTGAAAAAACAGAACAAAGGAAAAACATTATCTATAAAGTTCCACCACCATCCACAACGTCCGCAATGTCTTCCTCCAGCGTTTGCAACGAAGAGCCGGCTTGCGGGGTTTGGTTTTCACCCTCCTCACTACGTCTTTTCTTGAAAACCCTCCTCTGCACGCACAATGCTTGGCCATCTTCGTCTGATTCATCCCCACCACCCTCCCTTTGACTCTTTACCGTCTCTATGCTTGATGGGAACTCATGAATATTCGTTGGATCTGATTCATGCACCGCCTCCCCTGCCTCTTCAAACAGCTCCTCAAAGTGCCTCATCAGGGGTAAGAAAGGGTGGGGCCCACCTGGTTGCAAAATCTGTGGCTCACTTACTTTCAGCTTCTGTGCTCCGCCCGAGTCTTTCACCACACTAGCATAAGACTTTACCTGTTGCATTTGTCTTTGCTTTCTTTGCTCCTCCTGTCTCTGCTGTGCTGCTTTGGTTTTTTCCTCATTTGCAGCCCTTTGAGCATCTGCTACAGGACAAAACTTGTACATGTGGTCAGTCCCCCCACACGCATCACAGGATTTTGGGGTGGGGCACTCACCTGCAGTGTGGCCTTCTTGTTTGCAATTTCTGCAACACACTGATTTATCACAGAAGACCTGTGTGTGACCAAAGGAAAAACATTTCCTGCAATACCTTGGCTGTCCTGGATAACTTAGAAAACCACGGTGCCCTGCGACAGAGAAACTTGACGGTGGGTGTTGAAAACCCCCAACACAGTTTAAGTCACGTTTCAGCTTGACTTGAAATCTGTACTTACAGTTAAAAATCCCTAGGATGTTGGTCTGTGCAACTCCTCCTTTCACATACTCACAGTACTTGAGCAGGAAATCCACCAGCAGATCAATCTTGGTGTAAGGGTTATACACATGTACAAGCAAGTTAATTTCATTGAATCCAAACAATGGTGTAACTTTAACTCCTTGCATCATGGGATCTTCAGTGTTGTTTCTCAGCCACTCATATACATTAAGGCAAGTAAAATCCTCATGGAACGTGACATCGTACGCACCTGTTTTTGGAAAGTCTTGTACAGCATAGATGTCTTGCCTTTCTGCTCCAGCCTTTTTTTCGATAAGATCTGCAACCACAAATTTCACGTTGTTCTTGTTGGCTTCTCTCGGGGGCACTTCAATCCGGATGGTATTCTTGATGGCAGCCATTCTTCACAATAAACCTGTCGGTACAAAACCACAGCAAAAAAAGTTTCCCGTAAACGGAAACGGAGGATCGCTCCAAACTCGCACCTCCAGCCCAAACCAGGCAATAAACCTGATCTGAGCCAAAAGGCCGAGAAGCGATAACCCGAACGGGCCGCGCGTTGCCCGAGCCTGCCCGATACTGCTGTTCAGCCCTTGCAGCGATTCAGCCTACTTCTAGGCAATTCCATGGGGCCCTGCAGGCTCACACACTCACAGCTACACGGGAGGTGAATAAAGGCCGGAGAGGAAGCCAGACAGGATTTGCTTCTTTTGCTTGCACCACAATGCAGTGCTGAAAGAGGAGGAATCTACATAAAAACGCCTTCCTGGCAACGCCCAAATGCCCTGCTGCCATGCAGATAAACACTGGCAGCGGCAGCAAGTGAATGCCCACAGCCACCCCTTGTTCCTTCACACCTTGTATCAGCTGTAATCCAGTCCAGTCCAGTGCTGCCTGCTGAGCAGCACTGACCAACACTGCCTGGGCCCAGGCTTTTATCTCTGAGGCCCCATTATGATGTCAGAAAGCTGGCTCTGGCTCCTCAGGGCTCCACTATGACACGTGCAAAGTTCCGTCTGAACTTTATATAAGACGGTGCGGCTCAGTCAGTCACTCAGTGTTGCCTGAGAGGGCAACACTGCAACAGCCGGCCGCCAGGCTGTCTTTTTTTGCACAGCTAGTTGCCTCCAGGAGGCCACAGGAGGGAGACAAGGGACTGCAAAATGGAAAATAAGCATCCACCAACTTTACAAATCCAAATTGCTGCTCTCTTTGTAGGCAAGCAAGGCTTTGTTGCAACTGCAATTCTTACTCCTTCTTGAAATGTAGGGACGACAGTACATTCCATCACATCCATCTAGTGTACACAGGTAGGTCCATTGTGGCGGTCGGGCGGGCGGCTTTAATGGCTGTTTGCTGTTCCCCTACTCCACTCCACTATTTGACTGTGGTGCTGCATCAATCAGTGGCTGGCTCAGGTGCAGCTCTTTAACTTACCTAAAAGGGAGGGCGGAGAGAAGACAAGGAAGGTGAATGAGCTGTTCCAATGTGAAATGCCGGAAACACAGACACACAGACGACACAAAACAAGAGGTGGCAATGTATTCATTAATTGCATTTAATCAATTAGCTCATTATCACTCATGCATTGTCCAACAGGTGTTGAAATAATGGGATTAAAAGGGGAGATCCCTTCAGAAAGACAGAAACAATGGCAAACACAAAAAACACTTTTGGAATCTGATTTTAGTCAACACATAAGGAAAGGGTGCACCGGTCCTGGAAATACTGCAATACTAGGTCAATGCGTGGAGTGGACAGAGCAAGCTCTATTTCCATCTCCCTGTTCTAAAAATCCATTTAATATATGGTCCCCAGATAGGGGACGTATCAGATATTAAACTGATAAGAACAGATTTTTTTTAAGTTGACTACCCCAACTATGGGGGTAACCGTTTATTTAAAATTTTTCAGGTTTTACAATAAATTAAAATTTTTCAACATTTTTACAGGGATTCAAATTTTACAACAATGGTTAAAAAATAAATACAAATTGTCAGATTAAAATCATACAATTTATAAAAGGGCACTTGGTGGCATCATATTATAGAATTCCATTCGCTAAAAAACCATTTTCTACTTAAAACAGGAGAGAATTTTTTGTCTAAAAGATAATACTTGTGCATTTCATAAAAACAAATTCCTAAAATATCATTCACAGATAAAATTTCATGTTTGAATAAAAGAATATTCCTGGCCGCCCACAGAGCTGCTTTAACGCAGTTAGTAATCTTCCATGCCATAATTTTCTGAGTCCTTGTTGGGCACTCCAGACATCCGTAAAAAACGCCTTCACTTGTAATTCTCTTTATTCCGGTTATCTTCTTCATCAAGGGGAGGATTTTTGTCCATATAAGTTGTGAAAAATAACATTGCCAAAAGAGATGTAAGACTGTCTCGTCATCGCGGCATCCTCCCCTTGGACATGCAGCCGAGTTGGTCAGTCCCCTTCGATGCTGGAATGCCCGGCATGGAAGACACTCGTGGGCGCAGCTCCAGGCCAGATCCTTCTGTGAATTAAAAATGAATTTAGCATTAACCATGCTCCAGATAATTTTGCATTTGTTTTCATTAAAATTGCTAATGGGGGCTATTAAAACATTTTCTTTTATTTCCTTTAAAACATATTTACTATTTTTTACATCTTCTATTCTTTTGTCTTTTAGGTTAAAAAGGTTCACTATTTTTTCTAAAATCTTATACTGGTCTGGCAGGTTAAAAGCATATGGCGAGCTTAAAACCGTAGAGAACCATCCGTACCTCCTCATAAAATAGCCAGTGTTAAAACGGATAAAATAAGACCAGTAGTGTTCCTTAAAAACAGTATTAAGACACAGTGTAAAAAAATGGATTAAAAGAAATGCTTTTATATTTGGAAAATCTTTACCACCCATTAGCTTTGGCAACATCACTTTTTCTCTCCTGAGCTTCTCCATCCTAGAATTCCATAAAAATGTAAAACATGCCTTGGTAATCTTTTTTAATAAAATATCAGGGGGAGGGAAAACCATACTTAGATATAATAAAATTGGTAAAATCACCATTTTTGTGATTAAAATTTTTCCCTCCATTGTCAGTTTTCTAAGATTCCATAAACAAATTTTCTTATTAACTTTTTGTGCCACCAAGTCCCAACTGATAAAACCATTGTTTGACTCATTGAAGGAGACCCCTAAAATCTGTACAGACTCCGACACAGGGACTGGAATGTCCTGTAAAATCATGTTGCCAATATTTAAAATATTACTTTTATTAAAATTGACTTTAAAACCGGAGGAGCAGCAAAATTGGTATATCTGTTGTAATGCTTTTTGCAGTGACGGGGCGTCCCTGCACAGGACCGCGACATCATCCATGTACCCCACTACTTTTGCCTCTAGTCCCCCCCCGCCCGGCAGGGGTCTCCACATATCTGCCTGTCATTCCTCAATCTGCAGAGTAGAGGCTCGATCGCACATATAAAAAGTAGTGGGGACAAGGGACACCCCTGCTTCACTCCGGAGTTTAAAAGGACATCCTGTGTCTTAAAACCCTTTACTAAAATCTTGCTCGTACAATTTTCATAAAAGGCCTTCAGAGACTGTAAAAAACCTTCTGGTATACCCATCTTTTCTAAAACCTTAAAAAGATAAAAATGTGATACTCTATCAAAGGCTTTCTCGAAATCTATAGATAAAACCGCCAATCTGCCTTTTCTCTCCTTCGTATCACTAATAACATCTTTTAAAAGGTTTAAATTGTCCCATATGCTCCTCCCAGGTATCCCACAGACTTGGTTGGAGTGGACGATTTTCTCTATAACAGCCTTTAGCCTATTCGCGCAAATCTTGGCCATTATTTTGTAGTCTGCGTTTAGTAAGGTGATAGGCCTCCAGTTTTTAATATCTGTTTTGTCCCCCTTTTTATAAAGCAGGGACACCTCGCCTTTCTTCCAGGACCCCGGGAGGGCTTTTGTTCTAAAAACTTGAGTAAAAAGGGAATAGAGATCCTCTTTTAAAACTCCATAAAATGTGACATAAAACTCTATGGGTATACCATCAGGGCCAGGGACTTTACCTGTTTTAAAACTCTTGATGGTATCTAAAATCTCCTGTTCCGTAATATCCTGTAATAAAAAATCTTTGGAGACAGGATTTAAAACAGCGTCAACCTCCTTCAATGAGTCGTTCATCAAATCAACATTAACAAGCTTTATATTAAAAAGATCCGCATAAAATCTGTGTACCTTTTTTAAAATATTGTCAGTGTTTGTATCTCCATCAACATTGTCTAACAGGGTATGCTTATCGTTAATTTTCTTAAAAAAGTACCTGGAGCAGGTCTCATTTTCCTCGAGGTGTTTTATTTTTGAACGAAAGACAATTTCCTTACCTCTCTGCTCCAGGCACTGGGAGATCTCCTTTCTAATCTCCATAATCTCCTCCTCCACCTGCATACCCTGTTCTCTGAACTTGTATTGGGTCTGCAGACGGGTATTCAAATTAGCAAAAAAATCCTGTTTTTCTTTTGCTTTTCTCCTTCCGATTTTTATGAAAAAGTCTCTTATTTTTATTTTTATTTTCTCCCACCATGAGACTATGGACATATTTGGATGTCTTACCCGTCTGCAGCCCTTATAAAAGGTAATAAAATCAGATAAAATTTGCGGATCATCTAAAAGGGAAACGTTCATTTTCCAGGCTTTTTTGACAGTATTTTTCCCAATATCATTTTTAACTTTAAAATACAATAATTTATGATCAGATAAAACATTGGGATTAAGATCACATTTAAAAGGCAGTACTTGATAAGAGCAGAATATAAAATCGATCCTGGAGCTACAGTTCACATTGCTCCAGGTGACGCCGGCCTCTGCAGATAAATTGCTGTTACATTTCTTAAAAACATCAGTAAGTTTAAAATCAGTAACTATATCTTTTAATAATGAGGAGGTTTTGTCATAATTCCTGCTTACTGAGTTAGAGAACCGGCGTTCCCCCTTTAAAATACAATTAAAATCACCCGCTAAAACAAGTGGCTCTGAATCGTTTAAAAAAAGGGGTAAAATCTCTAGCATTCTAGCTCTTTCATTTTTGTCCGAGGACCCATAAAAATTTAAAAACTGCCATCTAATACCGTCTATAAAAGCTTTGACCAATAAAATTCTACCTGGTAAAATTTCATTAAAACTGTCAATTAAAACGTTCCCTTTAAATAAAATGGCGACACCTGCGGCTCTGGAATCGTTAGACCCGGACCACACTGAAGGTCCGAGTCTCCAGTCTTCCTTATATTTGTTGTAGTACGTGCGATGTGGGATACAGCATTCCTGTAAGAAAAAAACGGTGGCGGAAAAAATAGAAAGATAATCAAACAGGGCAGCTCTTCTCGTCTTGGAATGCACGCTCCTAACATTTAAGGAAATGCCACCTAACTCTGCCATGAGGAAAAGGGAAAAGAGACAGTCTTATGTAATCTTACCCGAGGTGGCCTCAGCAGTCCTCGGCGTTACCAGAGGCCTCACTCGAACTCTCATCGCCCTCCGACTTCAAACCAACTGTATAAGTTGAGGAGATTGGAGAGGAACTCATGTCAGACAGCTGACCCCCCGCCATACCTGAGGCACTGATCGAAAATGGGTCCCAGATGGACTCCACGGGCAAGGTTTCTGGAGCATTTCGTATGGCAGCCTCCGCCCCTATGATAGGGGCAGGAAACGCACTCGCGGCCGTTTCAGGGACTTCTGTCACCTCAGAGGTAGCTATGCTTGTCTCCCCCAACTGGCGAGAAGGGGGGAGACCTTCAGCTGGTGCTTCCGGGGGCGCGTCAACTGGTTTCCCTGCTTTCGCTCTAGCAGGTACTCCCATCGGCACCCCCGCTGCCACCTCTGAGTACGCCCTACGCCTTTTAGTCCTTGCTGCCGCTCCGCCCGGGTCCTCTGCCTCAGGTACAGGCTGACCCAGCACCTCCTGCGGCCCAGGCGGATCAGCTTCATCCGAACTACCCATCTCCTCCGTTTCCTGAGGGGGCTTTTTCGTCCGCTGATCACTGGCTCTTCTCTTAAACCGCCTTTGCTCCTTTGGGTCACCTGTTTGGGGGGGTCTGCTGGAGGTGTCCATGTCATCTGCCTCTTCACCTCTTGGTTCCTCTCCTTGTGCGGGGGCGATCTGGCCTGCTGGCTGCTCTGGACGCCTCGGCCGGACCTCGGGTTGTTCCGATCTGTGGGGACAAGTAGCATATAGATGACCAACTCGGCTGCAAAAACGACACCTTTTCCCCAGAGGGCAAGTTTTGGCCTCGTGCTCAGAGCTGCCACAGTTCCTACAGGTGCTTTCGCAGAACTCTTTGGTGTGACCGTACTTTTGACATTTTCTACAGAATGGAGGCATTCCTGTATAAAAAAGATCTCCTGCCATATCACCTAATTTAAAGCGTGCTGGCGGCAACATTATCCCCCCTGCTGTATTGGCATCTCTATAACAAGTTACTAAAAATCTCCACTTTGACGTCCAAACTCCAACTTCGTTCATTATTTTGCCAATACATTTTACACTTTTGAAATAGGGGGATAAAAAGGACATCACATCTTTTAAATCAGCAAACGAGCAGTACATTTTTATCACAATCATCTTAGTGATGTCCAACACATGTTCGTAAAATTCAATACCGTCCAGTCTCGGATCGTTTTTTACCATGTATGCCGCCAGCAGATCTTGGAACACTCCATTCTGTACAAAAGTTATGTCGTATGTTCTTCTCCTAGGATAGTCTTGTACCGCCAATATCTCCCGCTTCTGAATGTTGAAAATGCCAACAAGCACGGTCTCCACCAAGAACTTCAGGCCGCAGGTCGTCGCCTTCTCTTCTGATACAATAACACGGATTGTATTCTTTATCCGGGCATACGCCGGTATCTCACCAGGACTTTCGTCCATGGTGAGGGGTTTTCACGGAAAGTTACGCCACCCGTTGGTGACGTAACGTCTACGCAGCTTTCCCCTTTTTGGCCGAAGCCTACACGGGGGATATGTGGATCGCAACTCGTTGCTCAGGACTAAGCCTCTCTCCCAAATAGCAGCACGGGGGTGAAGTCCAGGCGAACCTGGACGATCCCCCGAGGCCGAGAGAGAGGGTACCTGAGCACCTCCTAACCAAGACCAGGCAGCACTGACTACAAGTAATCAGAACTACACTTGATCTCAGCCAGAAGGCCGAGAAGCGATAACCCGAACGGGCCGCGCGTTGCCCGAGCCTGCCCGATACTGCTGTTCAGCCCTTGCAGCGATTCAGCCTACTTCTAGGCAATTCCATGGGGCCCTGCAGGCTCACACACTCACAGCTACATGGGAGGTGAATAAAGGCCGGAGGAGAGGAAGCCAGACAGGATTTGCTTCTTTTGCTTGCACCACAATGCAGTGCTGAAAGAGGAGGAATCTACATAAAAACGCCTTCCTGGCAACGCCCAAATGCCCTGCTGCCATGCAGATAAACACTGGCAGCGGCAGCAAGTGCATGCCCACAGCCACCCCTTGTTCCATCACACCTTGTATCAGCTGTAATCCAGTCCAGTCCAGTGCTGCCTGCTGAGCAGCACTGACCAACACTGCCTGGGCCCAGGCTTTTATCTCTGAGGCCCCATTATGATGTCAGAAAGCTGGCTCTGGCTCCTCAGGGCTCCACTATGACACGTGCAAAGTTCCGTCTGAACTTTATATAAGACGGTGCGGCTCAGTCAGTCACTCAGTGTTGCCTGAGAGGGCAACACTGCAACAGCCGGCCGCCAGGCTGTCTTTTTTTGCACAGCTAGTTGCCTCCAGGAGGCCACAAGAGGGAGACAAGGGACTGCAAAATGGAAAATAAGCATCCACCAACTTTACAGACAACTTCTCCTTGCTCCTACAACCTCCATCCTTGCACAGTTTGTTATTCTTCTAGGTAACATAGTAACAAATCCAAATTGCTGCTCTCTTTGTAGGCAAGCAAGGCTTTGTTGCAACTGCAATTCTTACTCCTTCTTGAAATGTAGGGACGACAGTACATTCCATCACATCCATCTAGTGTACACAGGTAGGTCCATTGTGGCGGGCGGGCGGGCGGGCGGCTTTAATGGCTGTTTGCTGTTCCCCTACTCCACTCCACTATTTGACTGTGGTGCTGCATCAATCAGTGGCTGGCTCAGGTGCAGCTCTTTAACTTACCTAAAAGGGAGGGCGGAGAGAAGACAAGGAAGGTGAATGAGCTGTTCCAATGTGAAATGCCGGAAACACAGACACACAGACGACACAAAACAAGAGGTGGCAATGTATTCATTAATTGCATTTAATCAATTAGCTCATTATCACTCATGCATTGTCCAACAGGTGTTGAAATAATGGGATTAAAAGGGGAGATCCCTTCAGAAAGACAGAAACAATGGCAAACACAAAAAACACTTTTGGAATCTGATTTTAGTCAACACATAAGGAAAGGGTGCACCGGTCCTGGAAATACTGCAATACCAGGTCAATGCGTGGAGTGGACAGAGCAAGCTCTATTTCCATCTCCGTGTTCTAAAAATCCATTTAATATATGGTCCCCAGATAGGGGACGTATCAGATATTAAACTGATAAGAACAGATAAGGTTTCCACTCAGATCCGTCTCGAGTTAAATTTTAAACTTCAAATTTAAAGACTTGATCATCATTATGAAAAAACCAAATATAATTTTTATTTCTCTCTCTTTTTTTTTTTTTTTAAAGTAAAATTAATAAAACAAACCGTTTCTTACAGCGATTACACCAAGCATATCCACAAGATGTTCTCGAAGATCTTGACCGTCCCATTCCAAATTTACAATACATGCCAACCAGGTTGGCACTTTATATCTCTCCAGAAAATCTGGTATATTCCCTCTTAAACAGGTTCGTACCCGCCTCCGAACCTTCTCAAAATTAATTTTATCTCTTAATCCCTCCACGTCTTTTACTAGTTTGTCTCTTTCTGCTCTATCTTCATCTGAAACTACATTTTGTTCCACAATTTTTCTCCTTTTTGTTTCATCACTTTTTTTAACCTCAACACTTTTCCCCGCTCCTCCCTTTTTCTGTGGCTTATCCTCTTTTTGTGGGGTAACTTTCTCTTCCTTTCTGTTAACTATCACTTCCTTTCTTTTAACTGTCTTCTTACTCTCCTCCTTTGCTTCACTTTTACTTTTTTTTGGACAATTTTTAAACACATGCCCTTCTTCTCTACACATGTTACACACTTTGCCCTTCTCACAATCATTATACTTATGACCTTCCTTAAAACATTTTGTACAAATTATTTTTCCACAATTCTCCTTCTCATGCCCATACTCTTTACAATTGTGGCAAAAAATCCCCATTCCAAAGAAATACAGATTCCCACTTGCACTGCCAATTTTAAAGCGTGCTGGAGGAAGCAATAAGTTTCCAGCCTCTCCAACTGCCTTAAACTTACACAGGAATTTCCATTTACCTGTCCAGAATCCAAACGGATTAAAGACCTTACCCTTCTCCACCACCTCCTCACAGAACTTAGTGAGAAAGCATATTATATCGTCTTTACACACATAGGGTGAAAACATTTTAACAATCACCAACTTTTTGCTAGGAGCAAAGTGTGGTGTTACAATCACACCAACCAGTCTTGGATCCTGTTTCTTCTTCTTTAAAGTGTCCAGAAAATCCAGATAAATGTCCTCTGTACAAAAAGTGACATCGAAACATCCTCTTCTTGGATAGTCCATTACAGACAATATCCATTGTCTCTCCAACTGGAAAAGATCAAGCAAGAGTACCTTCGTTAGGAATTCCAAGTCTCTGCTTTGTCCTCCAGATTCCTCCATCGTAAAACGAACAGCATTCCGAGTACGCATGTAGTCAGGGACTTCCTCCATCCTGCCGCAACAAAAGCCAACGATTTGGATTAATTTTGTTTAAAAGCACTCGTTCATATCCTGTCGATACTTACTATCAGTATCCTAGACATTCTGAACGGTTCCATCCAATCATCATCAGGCTTTTCCATTTAGATTTTTTTTTCTTAAATTTTCATATAACAAAAAGCAAATACAGAAATCATATCAAAAAAATTCCACCCCTCCACTACACTCTCACCATATACCTCCACTTCAAAACCTTCCAAATCCCTTCTGCATCCACCTCCCCCAACCTTTCCTTATCTACCAAATACACTGTATACATCCTATCCAATACCATTCTCAAACATCCTTCTACAGTTACATCTTTCTTTCTAAACACATACAGGTTCCTAACATCCCACAAAACCTCTTTTATAATTGCTAACATGACAAATAATACCCTTTGATTTTTCTGACTTACACTCGCAAGCCCAAACAAAACTATTTCCATACATAACCTATTAATCCCAACCAACTCCTTAAGTAACGGACCCATACCCCTCCAAACTCCCTGTGCCACCCCACAATTCCAAAACAGATGCACTATACTTTCACTCCCACCACAATTCTCTCTCGGACACAAATCACTCCTCACAACTCCACGATTTTTCTGAAACTCTCTAACTGACAACCCACCATGCAAACTCTGCCATACAATCTCTCTCTGTCTATTTGTAATACCATCTGTCCTCAACCCCTTCCACACCTTACCAACACACTGACCTCTCACCATATTTATATTACATTGGACTTCCATATCTTTTATACACTTAAACACACTCTTCTTATCTTTCAAACATTCTTTCTTCACCGCTGTCAATCCAAATTTCCTCATAAAATTCTCAATAAATTCATACCATTTAGGACTCACAAACGCATACGGCTTCCTTAAATCTCTTTTCATCCATCCTATTTTCCCTAACACCTTCCCACCCAAAAATCTCACCATGCATGCAAATTTCCAATCACCTCCCAGCATCCTCTTCACTGCAAACATCACATTCACCCCTAAATACACTTCAATATTAGGAAAATTCATACCCCCATTCACCCAGTCCTTCAGCACAGTCTCTCTTTTCACTCTCTCCATTGTCGTTCCCCAAAAAAACACAAACACAATTCTATTCAATTTCCTTACAACCATATACCCTGGAGGAAACACCACAGCAAGATACAGAAAAATCGGCAAAATCACACTTTTTATCACCATTATCTTTCCTTCAAACGTCAACTCTCTCAAACTCCAAAATCTCAACTTCCTACTCACTCTTTTCTCCACATCTACCCAACTCTCACTTCCATCCAATTTTTCATCCATTTTAACCCCCAAAATTTGAATCGCTCCGTCCACTCTTTTCACACCCAAGTCCTCATTCATACCTGAACTTCCAAACCTCTTATACTCACTTTTCTTCCAATTTACCCTAAAAGCTGACGCACCACAAAACAAAGACACCAATAATTTCGCCCTCCTCAAAACTGCAAAAGAATCACACAGCACACACACATCGTCCATATACGCCAACACTTTCAGCTCTTTCCCACCACTCCCTGGAATCTGCACTCCTCTCATACACTTATCCTTCCTAATCATCTCTAATAATGGTTCTAAAGCACACACAAAGACTATAGGGGACAAAGGGCATCCCTGTCTTACACCCGAACACACCTTCACTTCTTCACTCACCCATCCGTTTATCAAAACCTTACTGCCCACACCTTTATACAACATCCTCACCATATTCACAAACTCTCCAGGAAACCCCATCCTCACCAACACTCTAAACAAAAAATCATGCGACAACCTATCAAACGCTTTTTCAAAATCAATAGATAACACACTAAGCTCTTGCTTTCTCTCCCTTGCATCCCACAACACATCTCTCAATAAACAAAGATTCTCCCCAATCCTTCTCCCAGGAATTCCACACACTTGATCCTCCCCAATCACCTGATCGATCACATCTCTCATTCTATTGGCAATCATTTTAGCAAAAATCTTGTAATCCACATTCAACAAAGTTATAGGTCTCCAATTCCTTACATCCTTCTCATCCCCTTTCTTATAAATCAGCACAACCACTCCACTCTTCATACTCTCCGCCAATCTACACTTTTCCCGCATAAAAACATATATCTCAATCATATCTAACTTAATCACATCCCACATTCGCTTATAAAACTCCACTGGCAACCCATCCTCTCCCGGTGTTCTATTCACTGACATGTTTTCAATAGCTGATTTAACCTCTTCCTCCCCAACTCCTCTCATCAGCCTATCATACTCCATTCTGTCCACCTGCTTCTCAATCACAGCCACCACCTCCGACTCCAAATCTCTATCACACTCCTTTACTGCATACAATTCTCTGTAAAACTCTTCAACCACTCCTAACACCACTTTCCCTTTTACCACCTTCCCATCCTTATCATACACACATACCAAATCCTCTTTTCTCCCAATCACTTTTTTAAAAAAATATCTCGAACATTTCTCATTCTTTTCTAACTTATCCAATCTTGCTTGATACATAATTTCCTTACCCTTTTTCACCATCCATTCTTTCATATTCTTCTTAACTTCCTCAATCTTCTCATCCACCTCCCAACCATTCTTCTTCAAACTTCTCAAAAACCCCAATCTTTTATACAAGCACTCATACTTTCTCCTTCTACCAGCTGCTCTTCTATAACCAACTTTCTTAAAATATACTTTTGTCTTTTCCTTCACCCAATCCCACCACTCCAACACATCTACAAACTCATTCTTCCTTCTACACCAACTCCCATACAAATTAACATATTTCCCATACACCTCCTCATCTTCTAACAAATTAACATTTAATTTCCATAAACCCCTCCCACTTATACATTCCACATCCAAAACCAGTTCACACATCACACACTCATGATCCGAATATATTACACTCATTTGCATATAATTTTTACCCATAATACCTTTCGACACAAAACACATATCTAGTCTCGAACTATAAATACCCCTGTCTGAAAAATATGTATCTTGGGGGTCTACCCCACATAATTTTATCACATCCTTCAACTGAAAATCAAACAATATATTTTTAACCACATTACCAGACACATCCACATTTTTTCCATCAATCTCACAATTAAAGTCCCCTATCCACACAACCGGATCCTTCCCAGGCAAAAACATTTTAACTTTTTCAAACAATTCCACTCTTTCATTCTTATTAACTGGAGCATATATATTAATTATACGAACATTCACTCTATTAAATCTCACCACCACCATCACACACCTTCCCTCCTCAATAACAGTATGACTACAAATTTCTATTTTTTTGTTTTTGAATAAAATCCCCACACCATCATTTCTATTTTTGTTTGACACTGACCATATTGCAGGCCCGTGCACCCACTCCTCCTGCCCTACCACAAAATCCAATCCACACTCTTGAGCACAAATGACATCAACATTTTGATTTGCTAATATATCTAGTATAAGAGCTCTTCTGGCTCTACTCCTAAACATACGCACATTGGATGACAAAAACTTCAAAGACATAATCTAAAACAACCCAAAGGAAGAAAATTTAGCAACGCCATTATTTTAAGATTTTCCTCTGGAGTACTTTGGAAGAACCTTCTCCGCCAGAGCCCGTATCCATATGGGCCTCAAATAAACATTCGAATGGGTTCTCCAACGAAATCGCCTCTTCTTCCACCTTCTCAAAACGTGGCTTTTTTGCCGTTTTCCTGGGGGAACGAAAACATTCTGCACCTGTGACAGTCACTTCCCCCCAGGAGGTTCATCTTCCTCGGAGAGAGACCAGTCTATTCTTGCTGACTCATCAATCAAAATGCTCATGGGAGATTCCACAGCTGGGCTAATCAACCCCTCCCCCATCTCCACCTGCTGCTGGTCTTGCACAGCTTCATTTTGTCTTTTTTCAGCCTCCTCAGACATCCTCAAGAATCTTGCTCCTTCCTCCCTCTTCCTATCAAGATCCATTTGATTCCTTTGCTTCCTAGCCTCCTCCTGCTTCTTCCTTTCTTCCCTCCTCTTTACCACTTCAGGACAGTCTCTGTACATATGTCCAGTCAATCCACATAAATCACAGGCTCTAGGCTGTGGACACGCCCCAGCCTCATGTCCCGGATTTTTACAGTTCCTGCATAGTTTAACCCCTGGGCAATCCTCCTTTAAATGGCCAAATTTAAAGCAGTTCCTGCAAAAGGATGGCTGTCCTTGATAATACAGATAGCCTCTGTTTCCAGCCACAGAAAAATTGGCAGGTGGGTGTCTCACTCCCCCAATACAGCTTTCATCAGGTCTTAATTTCACCCAGAATTTGTATGTTCCATTAAAGATGTTAAGGATACTTTTCTGCCTTACCCCTCCTTTCACACTTAAACAGTACTGTCCAAGAAAGTTCTTTAGGATATTAACATCCGTGAAAGGGTTAAACACATGGATAAAAACAGTTTTTTCTTCTAGTTCAAACAGTGGAACAAATGTGACATTCCTCAGTACCTGGTTAGATGCATTGGTCTTCAGACATTCATAGAATAGCAGGCAGGTCCCATCCACATAAAAGGAAATGTCATAGATACCTTGTTTTTTTGATTCTTGAATACAAAAAACATCATTTTCCAGGGAAATACCAGCCATCTTCTCCACAATCTCGTGTCCAACATATGAGATGCTGTTCTTCACGCTGTCAGAGATCTCCACCTTCAGCCGGACTGTCTTCTGGATACCTAAGGAAAATTCCATACCTGCCATCTTTTCAGCCTATCGGTCCAGGACCATAGGAGGATCACCACTCAAAAGGTCTCCTGCTACCACAGGAACACTCGCACCCCCGACCCAGACCAGAGCAATAAACTCTGATCTGAGCCAAAAGGCCGAGAAGCGATAACCCGAACGGGCCGCGCGTTGCCCGAGCCTGCCCGATACTGCTGTTCAGCCCTTGCAGCGATTCAGCCTACTTCTAGGCAATTCCATGGCGCCCTGCAGGCTCACACACTCACAGCTACACGGGAGGTGAATAGAGGCCGGAGAGGAAGCCAGACAGGATTTGCTTCTTTTGCTTGCACCACAATGCAGTGCTGAAAGAGGAGGAATCTACATAAAAACGCCTTCCTGGCAACGCCCAAATGCCCTGCTGCCATGCAGATAAACACTGGCAGCGGCAGCAAGTGCATGCCCACAGCCACCCCTTGTTCCTTCACACCTTGTATCAGCTGTAATCCAGTCCAGTCCAGTGCTGCCTGCTGAGCAGCACTGACCAACACTGCCTGGGCCCAGGCTTTTATCTCTGAGGCCCCATTATGATATCAGAAAGCTGGCTCTGGCTCCTCAGGGCTCCACTATGACACGTGCAAAGTTCCGTCTGAACTTTATATAAGACGGTGCGGCTCAGTCAGTCACTCAGTGTTGCCTGAGAGGGCAACACTGCAACAGCCGGCCGCCAGGCTGTCTTTTTTTGCACAGCTAGTTGCCTCCAGGAGGCCACAAGAGGGAGACAAGGGACTGCAAAATGGAAAATAAGCATCCACCAACTTTACAGACAACTTCTCCTTGCTCCTACAACCTCCATCCTTGCACAGTTTGTTATTCTTCTAGGTAACATAGTAACAAATCCAAATTGCTGCTCTCTTTGTAGGCAAGCAAGGCTTTGTTGCAACTGCAATTCTTACTCCTTCTTGAAATGTAGGGACGACAGTACATTCCATCACATCCATCTAGTGTACACAGGTAGGTCCATTGTGGCGGGCGGGCGGGCGGGCGGCTTTAATGGCTGTTTGCTGTTCCCCTACTCCACTCCACTATTTGACTGTGGTGCTGCATCAATCAGTGGCTGGCTCAGGTGCAGCTCTTTAACTTACCTAAAAGGGAGGGCGGAGAGAAGACAAGGAAGGTGAATGAGCTGTTCCAATGTGAAATGCCGGAAACACAGACACACAGACGACACAAAACAAGAGGTGGCAATGTATTCATTAATTGCATTTAATCAATTAGCTCATTATCACTCATGCATTGTCCAACAGGTGTTGAAATAATGGGATTAAAAGGGGAGATCCCTTCAGAAAGACAGAAACAATGGCAAACACAAAAAACACTTTTGGAATCTGATTTTAGTCAACACATAAGGAAAGGGTGCACCGGTCCTGGAAATACTGCAATACCAGGTCAATGCGTGGAGTGGACAGAGCAAGCTCTATTTCCATCTCCCTGTTCTAAAAATCCATTTAATATATGGTCCCCAGATAGGGGACGTATCAGATATTAAACTGATAAGAACAGATTTTTTTTTTTTTTTTTTTTTTTTTTTTTTTTTACTCAGATCACAAGTCTCAAAATTTAAAATCACCATCTTTTTCTCTTCACAGATCTCAAGACTCACATCATCATCGTAAAAGGTAAGTATATTTATACATTATTTCCCCCTATCTATTCTACACTCCCATTACAAAATTCCATTTCTTTTGCTTCCATTTTTCTTCTGCTTTCTCTATTCCTAGTTCTTTCTTTTCTTTCCAAAAATAGATAAATAAATAATTTAGGCTTAGACGTATGCAATCATCAACAGTTAAAGCATCCCTTTTAAATAGTAAAATATTCCTGGACCTCCATAGCGCCATTTTAACTGATGCTAAGATCAGCCAAACTATTTGAAACTCATTTTCCCCGATTCCAATTCCATAAAATATCAAGTTAAGATTAAAATAGTTAACTTTACTCACCATGCTCACCAACTTACTTATCTTTTTCCACACTTTTTGTGCAAAATCACAATTCCAGAAAACATGCATTGTGGTTTCATCATCAATACAACCACTTCTAGGACATTGGCTATTCCGATTCAGTCGTCTTTTATATTGGAAATCCTTTGTTGGTAAACAATCCTTTATCATACACCATAATAGATCTTTGTGATCATTAGACAAACAAAGATGGTTAACACATTTCCAAATGTTTTTAACTACCTGGGGAGTAAACCGTTCAATCGGGCTGCAAATGGTTCTACCCTCTAAGACTTTTAATATTTTTTTATGATTAATAAGAACCTCTTTTCCTTCTTCTGCCAAATTGAACTCTCTTATAATTTTCTCTAAGATTAAATAGTTCTCTGGAGGCAACCACCTATATGGTCTCTTTAGATCTATATTGATCCATTTATACTTCCTTATAAAAAAAACAAAATCATATATTACAAAGGCTCTCAACTTTGATTCAGGTCCACATAGGATACTAATACACTGTGATAAATACTTACAAAATAAAAATTGTCTAAGATCAGGGAAACCCTTACCACCATTTCCTTTCGATTTATATAACTCTATTCTCCTTACTCTCTCCATTTTTGAACCCCAAAAGAAATTAAAACATACCTTAATAATTCTTTTCATCATAATGTTTGAGGGCATAAAAACAGCAGATACATATAAAATCAGAGGCAATAGAACTTGTTTAATCACTAAGATTTTCCCTTCCATTGATAGACACCTTAGTTTCCAAAAATCCACCTTCTTTTTAACCCTTTCCAAGAGAGATTCCCAATTTTTTATACTTCCACAGTTTTGTGAGAAATGAATACCTAGAATTTTCATATCTACTACACTTAATAATTTACATTCCCTTTCCAACTTCAGATTCCCTATCAATAAAACCCCTGATTTTTCCCAGTTTATTTTAAAACCAGATGCACCATTAAACCATTCAACTACTCGTAATACCCTATTAAACCCTCTCAAACTTCTAACTAAAACCGTAATGTCATCCATATATGCCACAATTTTAACTCGCTCATTTTTATTGCCTGGTATAAAAACACCATCAATAACTTTATCCCTTCTTATTGCACATAAAAGTGGTTCCACGGCACAAATAAAGAGTATTGGCGACAAAGGACACCCTTGCTTCACTCCACAATTCATTTTAACCTTTTCCGATAAAAAGCCATTCACTGAAATTTTACTGAAACAACTAGAATATAAACTCTTAATACACTTAATAAACATATCAGGACAACCAAGCTTTTTTAAAACCTGAAATAAAAACAAATGGGAAATTCTATCATATGCTTTTTCGAAATCTAATGAGATCAATGCCAAATCCTGATCACGATCTTTAAAATCCCATAATACATCTCTGATCAAGAGTAATGAATCTGTAATTTTTCTCCCTGGCCCAGCACATGTCTGATCCTCCTCAATTACCGATGAAATTACTTTTTTCAAACGATTAGCAAATAATTTTGCATAAATTTTATAATCCATGTTTAGTAACGTTATAGGCCTCCAATTCTTTATCATTTCTTTATCCCCTTTCTTAAAAAGTAAAACAATTAACCCTTCAGACCATGATATTGGCATTTTAAAAGAGGATAGTACCCTAAAAATGATATCACAAAAATCCACACCCACCAACTTCCAAAAGACCCTATAGAACTCTATCGGTAAACCATCCAAACCAGGTGTTTTCCCATTTGAAAAGCTATTAACTGTATTATAAATTTCATTTTCAGTAAAATCTTCAGATAAAAGACCTATTTCTTCTTTATTAAAATTTTTATCTAGTTGACTGATAAAGTGGTCCCTTAAAGAACCATCACTCTTTTTTTCAGAAAATAAGTTATCATAAAACTCATGTGCCTTTTTCAATTTACCTTCCAAAACCACCTCTCCCTCCAATTTGTCAATATAATCTCTCTTATTGATGATTTTTTTAAAGAAAAACTTTGAGCATTTTTCATCACATTCCAGAATTTTTACTCTCGAATTAAATATGATTTCCCTTCCTTTTTCATACAAACTTCTATTAATTTGGCTTTTAATGCCTTCAATCTCATCATCCATCATTACACCACTCTTTTTCAAGACATAAAAACACTGGAGTTTCGTATTTAGAGATTCATATAATTCCACTCTCTCTCTCGCCTTTCTTTTACTAATACGAATAAAAAATGTTTTGATCTGAGATTTTACGAACTCCCACCATTCAAAAACATCCTTAAAACTGCTTTTCCTACACTGCAACTTTTTATAGAATGAACCAAATTCCGATTTTACGTTCTCATCTTCTAATAGTTTTGTATTCAATTTCCAATGTGAAGATTTTTTGCTTTCCATTCTCTCACATTCTAACGTACATTTGATCAATCTATGATCGGAAAAACAGTTAAAATCAGTTTTAAAAGATGACCCTTTAAAATGCTCTGATACAAAAAAATAGTCTATTCTAGACCTAGAGTTTTTCCTACTCCATGTAAATTCATCTTCTTTCTTCTTGCCACATATTTCCCACATATCTATTAAATTACTTGATGAGAGAATTCCTTTTAGGCATGATACTGAACCATCTTTCTTATTTTCCAGATGGCAGTTAAAGTCTCCTCCAATTATAATAGGGTCTGAACCTGTAAGGAACAACTGCAGAATTTCAAAGAGCTGGATTCTCTTACTCTTCTCTGTGTATCCATACACACAGAAACATTTGATTTTTTTATTAGTCTTCTTCACTTCTATCATAATTATCCTTCCCGGATAAATCTCTTGAATTTTCTCCACTTTCCACTCCTTACTACATAAAAAACCTACTCCATCGCTCTTTTGCTCATTACCTCCTGAAAAAAAGGCTTTTCCTTTCCAATATTTTTTATAGAACTCATAACACATACTTTTCTCTATATTACATTCTTGTAAAAAAATGAAATCATAAGCTTCATTATTAAAAAAGTCATATAAAGCAACTCTCTTTTTTGAATTTTTTAACACCTGAACATTCAGGGAAGCTATACTGATCATCTTTTAATGATAATTCCAGGGCTATCTCCCCCGCCCTCATCAGTGGTAGAAGGATACTCGTTTATCCTCAAAGCCTCCGAACTAACAGAGCTTAAGGGTGACACGACTTCCAAAATTTCTATCACTCTTCTTTTTTCACCACTAATATTTCCACGTTTCGCCTCTGCTTCATCATCTAAACATCTTTTCAAATTACCTAATGTCGTTTCCATTACCTCTTCAGTAAGGCCCTCCTCTTCCACAGGACTATCTGAAGGGGTTTCCCTCACTACAGTGATACCTTCTGTTTGTCCAGATCCCCCAGCTTCAGATCCCTGGGTTACCACTACTTCAGGTATTTTTTCCACTTTTTCTTTTACTTTTTTCTTTTCCTCTTTTTCCTTCCTAATTTCTTTTTTCTCTTGCCTCTTTTCTTTTCCCTCTCGTCTCTTCTCCTTTCTCTCCTTCTCCTTCCTCTCTTTCTCCGTACACTCTCTTTCCTCCTCCTGAACCTCCTCCTGAACCTCCTCCATTACCTCTTCAACTTGCTGTGGTTCAGGTATTTCTTCCATACGTTTTGGACAATCTGCCTCTTGATGAATACTCATCGGGCAGTCCATACAGCGTTTACAGTTATCATCACTGTGGCCGTATTTCTTGCAACTTCTGCAATAGGGAGGCATCCCTGAAAAAAATAAATATCCTCTACTACGATTTATAAACACCACAGGCGGGGGCCTACAGACTCCTCCTTCTTCCTGTGGATCTTTTTTAAACGTAGCATAATATACTCGCTTTCCATTCCACACTCCGAAATCCGTCATCCCATGTTGCTTTAGGGAGAGTTTTTCACAAAAATTCCAGAGGTATGATTCCACCTCTTGGTCCGTTATAAATGGACTATACATTTGTATGGTTAACAATTTTGCCTGAAATTGAAACAATGGGGCAATTTTTATCCCCTTAAAAACATCTCGCCCCTTATTAGCTTCATAAAGGGTGTATGCCTTTTCGCATAATGCATTTGTTTCCAAAGTCACATCATAAATTCCCCTAGAGAAGAAGGTTTGTATACAAAAGAAGTTCTTCTTCTCCAATTCCATAACCGGTATTAGTATTTTGTCATAAAGGTACCTTAGATTTTTTTCCTGTCGGACTTCTGGGGACACGAAGAACCGAATAGTATCCTTTAAACCATACTTATCATCAAAGAAGTCAGGCCGATTATCCTGAAATCCTCGCCATTCTCCTGGTGTTCTCCTTCCATAAGCCATATTCCAACGAATTTCTTCTTCCTCCACAGCACGAAAAAAAGCCCTTGAAAAGAGCTCGATCGCCTCCTGATTCCAATGGAAAACACGAAATCCACACGTCCAGCGAAAGAATCCCTCCACGAATAGGTTCCAGATCCTCCAAAGAAAAAGGCACACCAGCTTTCAGCCACCCCTCAATAGCAGCAGTTCGGTCCGAAAACCGAAAAGGCCGAGCAGGTAGGTTTCCACCAGTGCACCTTGCCCTCTGACTTCAACCCACTACAGATCGAAGCCAAAAGGCCGAGAAGCGATAACCCGAACGGGCCGCGCGTTGCCCGAGCCTGCCCGATACTGCTGTTCAGCCCTTGCAGCGATTCAGCCTACTTCTAGGCAATTCCATGGGGCCCTGCAGGCTCACACACTCACAGCTACACGGGAGGTGAATAAAGGCCGGAGAGGAAGCCAGACAGGATTTGCTTCTCTTGCTTGCACCACAATGCAGTGCTGAAAGAGGAGGAATCTACATAAAAACGCCTTCCTGGCAACGCCCAAATGCCCTGCTGCCATGCAGATAAACACTGGCAGCGGCAGCAAGTGCATGCCCACAGCCACCCCTTGTTCCATCACACCTTGTATCAGCTGTAATCCAGTCCAGTCCAGTGCTGCCTGCTGAGCAGCACTGACCAACACTGCCTGGGCCCAGGCTTTTATCTCTGAGGCCCCATTATGATGTCAGAAAGCTGGCTCTGGCTCCTCAGGGCTCCACTATGACACGTGCAAAGTTCTGTCTGAACTTTATATAAGACGGTGCGGCTCAGTCAGTCACTCAGTGTTGCCTGAGAGGGCAACACTGCAACAGCCGGCCGCCAGGCTGTCTTTTTTTGCACAGCTAGTTGCCTCCAGGAGGCCACAAGAGGGAGACAAGGGACTGCAAAATGGAAAATAAGCATCCACCAACTTTACAGACAACTTCTCCTTGCTCCTACAACCTCCATCCTTGCACAGTTTGTTATTCTTCTAGGTAACATAGTAACAAATCCAAATTGCTGCTCTCTTTGTAGGCAAGCAAGGCTTTGTTGCAACTGCAATTCTTACTCCTTCTTGAAATGTAGGGACGACAGTACATTCCATCACATCCATCTAGTGTACACAGGTAGGTACATTGTGGCGGGCGGGCGGCTTTAATGGCTGTTTGCTGTTCCCCTACTCCACTCCACTATTTGACTGTGGTGCTGCATCAATCAGTGGCTGGCTCAGGTGCAGCTCTTTAACTTACCTAAAAGGGAGGGCGGAGAGAAGACAAGGAAGGTGAATGAGCTGTTCCAATGTGAAATGCCGGAAACACAGACACACAGACGACACAAAACAAGAGGTGGCAATGTATTCATTAATTGCATTTAATCAATTAGCTCATTATCACTCATGCATTGTCCAACAGGTGTTGAAATAATGGGATTAAAAGGGGAGATCCCTTCAGAAAGACAGAAACAATGGCAAACACAAAAAACACTTTTGGAATCTGATTTTAGTCAACACATAAGGAAAGGGTGCACCGGTCCTGGAAATACTGCAATACCAGGTCAATGCGTGGAGTGGACAGAGCAAGCTCTATTTCCATCTCCCTGTTCTAAAAATCCATTTAATATATGGTCCCCAGATAGGGGACGTATCAGATATTAAACTGATAAGAACAGATAAGGTTTCAACAAAGTTTTTTATTGGCAAAAATAATATATTTTACAGACTTTTTTTAAAATTGAAACCACAAGATAAAATCAACAGCATAATACATGAATATTCATACATTTAAATGAATACAAAAGTAATAATAATAAGACCAGTAATACAGATGTTATAATAAAAGTACAGAACAATAGCAGGATAAAATTTATACAGGGCTTAAAAGACATAAAAGAATAAAACCATTTTTATTTACAATGTTATGGTATTCCACATTTGCAAACACCACATGGATGTTGCTTCTTTTACCCCTAGCTGCTTTTTGTCCCTAAGATAATAAATATACATTTCACTTAGGGCATATTTCACACAATTTTTAACGTCAATAAAATCATGTTTAAAAAGCAGAATGTTCCTAACCTTCCAGATGGCATTCTTAAAACAGTTTAAAATGATCCAACAGACCATTTGCTGTTTAAAACTTGGGCAGTTAAAAAGACCATAAAACACGTATTCAAATTTAAGATCTTTAAGACCGCAGGCCCATTTCAGCAATGGGCCTACCTTCCTCCAAACCTCCTGTGCATATGGGCAGTTCCAAAACAGGTGCATTACCGTCTCGTCGTCACCACACCTGTCTCTCGGGCACTTGGCTCTCGCCACCAGTCCTCGCCTATGCTGGAATTCACGAGTAGGGAGGCACTGGTGAACGATTGCCCAGGCAAGGTCCTTGTGCACATTTGCCATAAATTTCCCGAAAACGTTCCGCCACACCACCTTGGACCTTGCCTGTGAGAAATTTGAAACTGCCAGTGTATCCTCCTGCCGCCTACAGGAGAGTGACACTTTTTTCTGGTCCCCCAATATGTCAGGCTCCAATTCTTGGAGACCTAGGAGCCTGACAGTTTTTTCGAGCACCGCATATTGTTTTGGGGGACACAGAAGCACAGGAGAATTCAAAGGGACACGAAACCATCGTTTAAAAATCATGCCCGTAGCGTACTTTAAAAAGTAGCTAAAAATACCATCAGAATTATACATTTTAAAACAGAAGCAAAAGTATTTAATGTAAAAGAAGTTAAAAAGGTTAGGAACATCTCTCCCGCCATTGTCCTTACATCTGTACATAAAATCACGTTTTAGTTTTTCCATTTTGGAACCCCATAAAAACATAAAACAGATCCTGGTCACTTTTTTAATATATAAAATTGTTGGAGGGAAAACCATAGCTACATAAAGCATTATGGGTAATAAAACAGATTTAATTATTAAAACTTTTCCCTCCATGGTGAGATTTCTCAAATTCCACATTAAAACCTTTTTTTCCATTTTGGCAATTACTGAATCCCAATTGGGTCTCCCATCGTTTTCTTGATTAAAAACAATTCCTAAAATTTTTATCTGATCCTGCTGCATGTTAACTCCTGGTGTCACAGAGGAATCCCATACACCAGTATAAAAACAGTCACACTTATCAACGTTTAATTTAAAACTAGAGGCTTCACAAAAAAAGCCGGTGTTCCTCAATGCCCGTCTCATAGAAGCGGCGTCTGGGCATAGGACGGTGGCGTCATCCATATAGCCTAGGATTTTTATCTGGTTCCCCCTTCCTCCAGGTATGGGCACGCCTCTGATGACTTTATCATCTCTTATTAGGGTGAACAGAGGTTCTATGGCACAAATAAAAAGGAGCGGAGACAACGGGCACCCCTGTTTCACCCCTGATAAAAGAGGAACACCTTTAGTTAAAAATCCGTTGATAGAAATTTGGCTAAAACAGGATCGATATAAAAGCTTAATACGTGTTAAAATAATTTCAGGAACAGCCATCTTTTTAAGAACCATAAAAAGATATTCATGGGAGACCCGGTCAAAAGCCTTCTCGAAATCTAAGGATAAAATAGCAAGGCTTTGACCCCTTTCTTTAAAATACCAAATGATGTCACGTAAAATATTCAGGGACTCAGTAATTGACCTCCCAGGTACCCCACATACCTGGTTTGGATGGATTAATTTATGAATAAAAGGTTTAAAACGGATTGTTATTAGTTTAGCTAAAATTTTACAATCAACGTTTAAAAGAGTAATAGGGCGCCAGTTTTTTAACTGGTCCCTCTCACCTTTTTTAAAAATTAAGGACACAATCCCCCTCCTCCAGGAAGGGGGCAGCTCTTCAGTAATAAAAACTTCCTTATACAATAAAAACATGTCATTCTTTAAAATTTCCCAAAAAGCATGATAAAATTCGATGGGCAGACCATCTTCCCCAGGAGCTTTCCCATTAGAAAAACTTTTAAAAGCAAATAAAAGTTCCTCCAAGGTAATATTACGGGATAAAACTTCCTGGTCTAAAATATCTAGCTTGGCATCAAGGGAATTAAGAACATGTTCTAAAAAGGAAGGATCAATATTTTTCTTGTTAAAAAGAGATTGGTAGAAATTAAAAGCAGAATTTAAAATGCCGACCATAGTGGTTTCTCCTTCAAGGTTTAAAATGACATCTCGTTTATCCATTACCTTTTTGAAGAAGAACCGGGAACACTTCTCGCCATCCTCGAGGTGCTTTACATGTGAATTAAAAATTATTTGTTTCCCTTTCTCTTCTATGGCATGTTTTATTTCAGCTTTAAGATTTAAGATATCATCATCAACATCCATACCAATCTCCTTCAATTTAAAAAGTACATGTAAACGTTTATTAAGAACATAAAACCATTGTTTTTTCTCTTTTGCTTTCTTCTTACCTGCTCGAATAAAAAAAGCTCTGATTTTGGGTTTAATGCCCTCCCACCAGTGTAGCATAGGCTGACTGGGCGCTCTATGGGACTGCCAACACTGGTAGGTCCGCACAAACTCCTCTTTAATGATGGGGTCCTCCAGGAGTGTGGTGTTTAGTCTCCAGGGACCCCTACAAGCTTTTTGCTCTCCCTCTAGCTCCAGGTGCACTGAAAGGAGCTTGTGATCAGATAAAATATTTGTTAAAAGCAAACATTTTTTGGGAATAAAACTATTAGAAGTGAAAATAAAATCAATTCTGGAGCTCACTCTTCCATTGGACCAGGTGGGGCCTGGGTCCGCAGGCAAGAGTTCCCTCCAGCAATCTTTCAATTTAAAATCACCAATAAAATTCTTGAGCAGGTAAGAAGTACGGTCAATTTTTCGATTAAAATCCCCACCCTGCCGGTGTTCTCCATCTCGCACACAGTTAAAATCACCACCCACCAGCAGGGGGGTAGACCCAACACAAAACAATGGTAAAATCTCTAATAGTTCTGCCCTCTCCTGTTTGGTAGGAGGGGCATAAACGTTTAAAACACGAATTAAAATTCCATTAAAAAGCAAATGTATTAAAATAGCTCTGCCGGGCATGATTTCAGTCACTGTTTGGATGGAGATAAAACGACCTCGGCAGAGCAATCCAACCCCCGCAGAGCGACAGTCATTTCCACCAGACCAGACTGAGGGGCCTAGTTTCCAGTCCATCTTTAAATCTTGATATTCCAAGTCATTAGGGATTCCACATTCTTGAAGCAGGCAAAGGTCAAAGTCCACAGTCTCTAAAAATGAAAATAAAGCAGTCCTGCGGACAGGGCTCTTTAGGGACCTCACATTTAGTGAGGCGACTTTGATAGGAACCAACATAGTCTTAGTTGAGGTCAGGGTCCGAACCAGAAGAGTCGTACTCGGAGATCAGCTGCGAGTCTGGACCCCCTTTTTGAGGGGTCAATAAATCTTGGATGTTGGTAGGGTCAGAGCCAGATACGTGGGCGGCTCCAACCCCCACACTGCTCTCATCCGAACTCCGATAGGCAGCTTTCCTCCGAACTCCGGACTCCTCTTCCTCTCGCTGTCTCTTTGCAGAATGGCTCCTATCCATCTCCTCGAAGTCGCTCTCACCCATCTCTGGCCCCTGGCTGAAGATATCGCTGATGTCCTTCCTGGGCAGCTGCACAGGGGCCTGTGAGGTCCCATCACTCTTGGCAACCTTTGCCTGCTTACGGGGAGCCTTCATCGCAAGCCCCTCCACAACCGCAGTGGAGGAACTTTGCTCCGACCCCCCCGTTGACCGGAAATGGTCAAAACGAGGCTCCAATCCAGCATATTTTAGGGTTTTCTTAATGGAGCCCTCGTCTGACACAGAGTGTCTCCGCTCCATGCCCACACTCTTGGGACAGGCGTCAGGTCCTACTGCAGAACCTACGGAGCCACGACGCCTGTCGCTAACCACTGCCTCAACAGGGTCCACTGCAGGCGGAGCAGAGGACCTGTTTGCAGAGGTGCCGGTCAACTTATGTCCAGCAGAGTCAGAATTCCTCCTGCTCTGCCTGGACCCGGTGGAATCCCTATGGCCGTCCCTCGAGGCTGACATCGGTGGGCCCCCCGATGGAGCTGTGAAGGACTTTGGCCTGGACCCCTCAGTCGTCAATGCTCGTTTTGGGGCATTACCAGCGGCGTCTGCACATGTTGCAAACTGCCGCTCTGGCCCTGGTCTGGGTGGCCCAGATTTCGCTCTGCGGGGGCAATCTTTAAAAGCATGCCCAGTCATGCCGCACAGATTGCACAACACCTCGGAACTGCATTTTGCCGCTACGTGTCCAACCTGGCCACACCTGTTACACTGCACCACATGGGGCCGGTCACAATGTTCTCTGGTGTGGCCATATCTCAAGCAGTTCCGGCAGGCTATTGGCATCTGGGGGTAAAATAGGAATCCTCGATTCTTCCCAATGGCAAAGTTCTGGGGTGGGTGATGTAAGCCTCCAATGCCATTGGGATCCTGGCGGAACTTCACCCAATATTTTCTTTTGCCATTCCAGAAGCTCTGGGTGTTCAAGATTTTATGTGAGAAGCGGACCTCCCTGCAGTAACGACTGAGGAAGGTTTCAATGTCACACTCTGAGACAAATGGACTGAACATGCACATCACGAGCGGGACTTCTTCCTCCCCGTAGAGGAATAAAAAGTTCAGTCCATTTAGCCGCTCCTCACTCTGGTCCGCATCAGACAATCTTTTGTGCATGTTGTCGCAACATGCCGCGGCCGTAAAGGATACGGTGTACCGACCGCGGCTTTCCTGGTCGTTGAGACACAGGATGTCCGCCCGCTTGAGCCCCAGGAAGTCCAGCAGAATCACCTCCACAATGAAGCGAAGGTTCTTCCGCTGGCGATGGCCTTCTTCCACCTCGATGCGGACGGACTGGCGCAACCGGGTGTCCCCGGATGCAAATCCAAATGTAAATGGCATTTTCAGTGCCTGGGGGCTAAGCCTGTCCCTTATAGCAGCAAGGGCTCAGATTCCACAATTAAGTGGAACCCTCCCCCAAGGCCAAGGATTAGGGTACCCCAGACACCTACGAAGCCCGATAAACGCCCTCGGAACGCTCTTAGAAAAACGCCTCAAGGCCGGTTGACCTCTTGGGTAAGGCGCGATCGCAACTCGTTGTCCGGGGGCTAAGCCCACTCCCCAAATAGCAGCAAGGGGGTGAAGTCTCTCTGTGAAAAGAGACGATCCCCCAAGGCCAAGGAGCAGGGTACCCCGGACACCTCCCAACAAAACCAGATGCAGAAATAAGGTTTCCACTCAGATCCGTCTCGAGTTAAATTTTAAACTTCAAATTTAAAGACTTGATCATCATTATGAAAAAACCAAATATAATTTTTATTTCTCTCTCTTTTTTTTTTTTTTTTTAAAGTAAAATTAATAAAACAAACCGTTTCTTACAGCGATTACACCAAGCATATCCACAAGATGTTCTCGAAGATCTTGACCGTCCCATTCCAAATTTACAATACATGCCAACCAGGTTGGTACTTTATATCTCTCCAGAAAATCTGGTATATTCCCTCTTAAACAGGTTCGTACCCGCCTCCGAACCTTCTCAAAATTAATTTTATCTCTTAATCCCTCCACGTCTTTCACTAGTTTATCTCTTTCTGCTCTATCTTCATCTGAAACTACATTTTGTTCCACAATTTTCCTCCTTTTTGTTTCATCACTTTTTTTAACCTCAACACTTTTCCCCGCTCCTCCCTTTTTCTGTGGTTTATCCTCTTTTTGTGGGGTAACTTTCTCTTCCTTTCTTTTAACGGTCTTCTTACTCTCCTCCTTTGCTTCACTTTTACTTTTTTTTGGACAATTTTTAAACACATGCCCTTCTTCTCTACACATGTTACACACTTTGCCCTTCTCACAATCATTATACTTATGACCTTCCTTAAAACATTTGGTACAAATTATTTTTCCACAATTCTCCTTCTCATGCCCATACTCTTTACAATTGTGGCAAAAAATCCCCATTCCAAAAAAGTAGAGATTCCCACTTGCACTGCCAATTTTAAAGCGTGCTGGAGGAAGCAATAAGTTTCCAGCCTCTCCAACTGCCTTAAATTTACACAGGAATTTCCATTTACCTGTCCAGAATCCAAAGGGATTAAAGACCTTACCCTTCTCCACCACCTCCTCACAGAACTTAGTGAGAAAGCATATAATATCGTCTTTACACACATAGGGGGAAAACATTTTAACAATGACCAACTTTTTGCTAGGAGCAAAGTGCGGTGTTACAATCACACCAACCAGTCTTGGATCCTGCTTCTTCTTCTTTAAAGTGTCCAGAAAATCCAGATAAATGTCCTCTGTACAAAAAGTGACATCGAAACATCCTCTTCTTGGATAGTCCATTACAGACAATATCCATTGTCTCTCCAACTGGAAAAGATCAAGCAAGAGTACCTTCGTTAGGAATTCCAAGTCTCTGCTTTGTCCTCCAGATTCCTCCATCGTAAAACGAACAGCATTCCGAGTACGCATGTAGTCAGGGACTTCCTCCATCCTGCCGCAACAAAAGCCAACGATATCCAAAGAAATCCAAAGATAGTACCTTCAGCACCTAGATGCCAGGCAAGTGATCGCTCCCCGTTGCCCTGGACTAATCCTCCTCCCCAATAGCAGCAGAGGGGTGAAGTCTCTCCTAAGAGAAACGATCCCCCCAGGCCAAGGAAAAGGGTACCAGGGCACCTCCTGACCAAGAAACAAGGCAATACCCTAAAGTACTACACTTGATCTTAGCCAAAAGGCCGAGAAGCGATAACCCGAACGGGCCGCGCGTTGCCCGAGCCTGCCCGATACTGCTGTTCAGCCCTTGCAGCGATTCAGCCTACTTCTAGGCAATTCCATGGGGCCCTGCAGGCTCACACACTCACAGCTACACGGGAGGTGAATAAAGGCCGGAGAGGAAGCCAGACAGGATTTGCTTCTTTTGCTTGCACCACAATGCAGTGCTGAAAGAGGAGGAATCTACATAAAAACGCCTTCCTGCCAACGCCCAAATGCCCTGCTGCCATGCAGATAAACACTGGCAGCGGCAGCAAGTGCATGCCCACAGCCACCCCTTGTTCCTTCACACCTTGTATCAGCTGTAATCCAGTCCAGTCCAGTGCTGCCTGCTGAGCAGCACTGACCAACACTGCCTGGGCCCAGGCTTTTATCTCTGAGGCCCCATTATGATGTCAGAAAGCTGGCTCTGGCTCCTCAGGGCGCCACTATGACACGTGCAAAGTTCCGTCTGAACTTTATATAAGACGGTGCGGCTCAGTCAGTCACTCAGTGTTGCCTGAGAGGGCAACACTGCAACAGCCGGCCGCCAGGCTGTCTTTTTTTGCACAGCTAGTTGCCTCCAGGAGGCCACAAGAGGGAGACAAGGGACTGCAAAATGGAAAATAAGCATCCACCAACTTTACAGACAACTTCTCCTTGCTCCTACAACCTCCATCCTTGCACAGTTTGTTATTCTTCTAGGTAACATAGTAACAAATCCAAATTGCTGCTCTCTTTGTAGGCAAGCAAGGCTTTGTTGCAACTGCAATTCTTACTCCTTCTTGAAATGTAGGGACGACAGTACATGCCATCACATCCATCTAGTGTACACAGGTAGGTCCATTGTGGCGGGCGGCTTTAATGGCTGTTTGCTGTTCCCCTACTCCACTCCACTATTTGACTGTGGTGCTGCATCAATCAGTGGCTGGCTCAGGTGCAGCTCTTTAACTTACCTAAAAGGGAGGGCGGACAGTAGACAAGGAAGGTGAATGAGCTGTTCCAATGTGAAATGCCGGAAACACAGACACACAGACGACACAAAACAAGAGGTGGCAATGTATTCAATAATTGCATTTAATCAATTAGCTCATTATCACTCATGCATTGTCCAACAGGTGTTGAAATAATGTGATTAAAAGGGGAGATCCCTTCAGAAAGACAGAAACAATGGCAAACACAAAAAACACTTTTGGAATCTGATTTTAGTCAACACATAAGGAAAGGGTGCACCAGTCCTGGAAATACTGCAATACCAGGTCAATGCGTGGAGTGGACAGAGCAAGCTCTATTTCCATCTCCCTGTTCTAAAAATCCATTTAATATATGGTCCCCAGATAGGGGACGTATCAGATATTAAACTGATAAGAACAGTTTTTTTTTTTTTTTTTTTTTTTTCTTTTTCTTTTTTTTTTCTTTTTTTGCTTTCCCTCAGATGGGAATGAATACGATCAACCACAACCATATCCGTTCTATGACAATTTCACGAAAAAACTGTCCCATCATCATCCAGAAAACATTCTAAATATATTTTTCCAAAGGTCAACAACAAAAACAGCAACATCATTACATAAAACATTACAGAAAAAGGAAATCATGATGAACAATCAACAATATCAATCCATTTTTTAACTTTCCACACCCCCTCTGCATCCATTTCCCCTTTTCTCTTTTTATCCCACAAAAAACAAACATATAGCTTTCCCAATGCCATTCTCACACTATCTCTAACAGCCAGTTCTTTCCTTTTAAACACATATACATTCCTTACATCCCATAATACTTCTTTTATACATGCAAGCAACAACCACAACACTCTCTCTTTTTCTCCATTACACGCACACAACCCAAACATAAACATTTCAAAAGACAACAAACTCACCCCAGTCAACTCCTTACATAACGGTCCCATTCTCTTTATCACTTCTCTTGCATACTTACAATTCCAGAACAAATGAATAACACTCTCCCTTCCATTACAATCAGACCTTGGACACATATCACTCCTGATTAGCCCCCGATTCCTCTGGAATTCTCTTACTGGCAACACTCCATGCAAACTTTGCCACACCAATTCACTCTGCTTATTTGTCAACCCATCCATTCTTACTTTCTTCCATACTTTCCCCACATCTCTTCCTCTCACCATATTTATACCACACTCAGTCTCTGCACACTCAATCATCCTGTACACCAAACTCTTATTGCGCAACATCCTAACATCCACACCATGCAACTTATATTTCACAAGAAACTTATACATCCACACATACCATACAGGCACAACAAACGCAACTGGACTACGTAAATCTTTCGCACACCACTTCATCCGAATCAGGTAAGTCCCAAACAAATATTTACACATAACAGAATATTTTAAGTCTGCCCTAACTACTCTTAGAAGAAAAATACACATATTTACCCCAAAGAATACTTCTAAGTTAGGAAAACCCAATCCACCCTTCCTCACAGATTTAATTACCACCTCCCTCCTTGCTCGCTCCATTTTTGATCCCCACAAGAAAACAAACAAAATCCTATCTAAGCTCCTCAAACACATATAATTAGGTGGAAACACAAAAGCAATATACAAGTATATTGGCAAAACAACACTCTTAATAATCAAAATCTTCCCAGTAAAAGATAAACTTCTCATCCTCCAAAAACATAATTTACTTTCCACTTTCTTCTTCACATCATCCCAACATTCTTTCCCATCTAATTTTTCTGTAAATTTCACCCCCAACACCTTAATTGGTCCATCCACAATGTTCACCCCTATATCCCCCCTCACCTTACTGCTCCCAAAACTTTTACATTCACTCTTACTCCAGTTAACACGAAAAGCAGACGCGCCACAAAAAAAGGACACTAACAGTTTCACACGTTTTATAGCACATTCAGAATCACATAGAACACACACATCATCCATATAGCCACTTACCTTCCACTCTCTCCCCCCACTCCCTGGAATCTGAACACCACGCACAACCTTATCTTTCCTTAACAAACACAATAATGGCTCAATCGCACAAATGAAAGCAACCGGTGACAACGGACATCCTTGACGCACACCAGAAAACACAATCACTCTCCTACCCACACACCCATTCAATAACACACGACTATATATCCCACCATACAAACTCCTGATTCTACATACAAACTCAGCTGGAAAACCCATTTTCAGCAACACCTTATACAAAAACTTATGAGACAACCTATCATACGCTTTTTCAAAATCCAAACTTACCAAATGCACATCCTTCTTCCTTTCCATACAATCCCACAAACAATCTCTTAACATACACACATTCTCATGTATTCTTCTCCCAGGTACCGCACAACATTGCTCATCCCCAACCACACTCTCAATCACATCACGCATCCTATTGGCTATCACTTTTGCGTAAATCTTATAATCACAATTGAGTAACGTTATCGGGCGCCAATTTTTCAATTCCTTTAACTCTCCCTTTTTCGGAAACAACACAATCACACCCGCACGCATACTTTCAGTAATTTCTTCATTCACCCACATATATTTACACAATTCTATCACATCTTTTCCAATCACATCCCACATTAACCTATAGAACTCTATAGGGAGTCCATCTTCCCCTGGTGTCTTATTCACAGCCATACTATTTATTACCTTCCATACTTCATCCATAGTCACATCCTTCATAACACATTCTTTCTCAACATCACTCAAATTTTTATCCATCCCATTCAACACCTCACTCTCCAAAGTATCATCCCTCCATTTTTCTGCATACAACTCTTCATAGAACTTTGCCACTTCCTCACTCACATCATCACCACTCACCTCACTACCATCCTCCCCAATCAACACATTCATACTTTGTTTTTTACCAAACACTTTTTTGAAAAAAAAACGTGTACATTTCTCATCATATTCCATTCTCTCCAATTTTGCTCTAAAAATAACACTCTTACCTCTCTCAAACATAAATTCATTAATCTCTCTTTTGATAACTAATATATCCTCACTCACATCAGAACCTTCATCCCTTAACTTATATAATAAACTCAACTGAGCATTCAACCTCACATACTTTTCCCTCTTAATCGCAGCAAATTTATACCCAACATTTTTGAAAAACGATCTTGTCATCATTTTAACCCAATCCCACCACCTACAGATATCAGTAAAATCACTTTTCTTCCTTACCCAACATGCATACCGATTTGCATATTCCCGCCTCACATCCTCACTTTCTAACAGACTCACATTTAATTTCCATAAACCCCGCCCATACACACCCTTTGCATCCACATCCACCTCACATATTACACACTCATGGTCTGAAAACAAAACCCCATGCTGTTTATAACTTAAAGAAATAACATTTTGCGAAACAAAGCAATAATCCAACCTACTATGAATTCTCCCCCTATCAACATGATAGGTATTTAAATTCGGGTCTATTTTACATAACTTTTGCATATCTGATAAATTAAAATCACTAACTAAATCCAAAAATGTTTTCCCTGATATGTCAACATTACTCTTAGTGAGATCACAATTTAGATCACCAACTAAAATTACAGGCATTCTCCCTGGAATGAAAAACTTAATTTTTTCAAATAAAACATTTCTTTCTGCTTTATTTGTTGGAGCATATATATTAATTAAACATAACTGTACATTTTTGTACTCAAAGATAACTAAAATGCATCTACCTTGTTCTATAACAGTATAACTAACTAAAGATACTTCCCTCCCTTTAAACAAAACTCCCACCCCATCATTTTTATTTAACACACTGCCTGACCATACCATACTACCATGCACCCATTCATCACTTCCAATTGACTCACACAAACCACATTCCTGCAAACAAAAAATAGAAGCACTTTCCTGTGCCAGGAACTCTAGAATAGCAGCTCGTCTATTTTTACTCTTGAAGACTCTGACATTTTGAGACACTATCCTGAAGCCCATATTCAACTTAAAACTTCTAGCTCATGGAGAGCAACCTAAAAAGAAAATACATAAAAGTACAACAAAATACATTTTTGCACATAGGACTAAAAATAACACAAATTTCTCTTCCCAGAGGTCTCCTCTTCCTTGCATAATGTGAAGACCACAGGTGAGTGAAACACATCACTTATCCCTAAACTGCAGGGCAAACTGTGTCAGCGTCCATAGGGTCAGTCTCCAGCACCTGAAAAGGGTTGCTTGTTTCCACACCTTCCTTCTCACTCTTCTCAGTGCGTCTTTTTTTACAGGATTTTTCCCTGCGAACCAAGAAGGTTTGACTGTCTTCCTCAGAGCTTTTATCCCCACCACCCTCCCTTTGACTCTTTATAGTCTCTGTCCCAGATGGATATTCCTCTATGTTACATGGGTCAGATGCATGAACAGAGCTGGTGAACTCCTCAATCACTTCCTCCAAACTTCTCAAAGGAGGTAAAAGCGGGGGCAGGGCACTCACCACAGGTGTTTGTGTAGTAGTCTCATCACCACTCCTTACCTCTTCACTGGCTGGGCCTCTTACCACACTTGCAAATGATCTCCTTTGCGTTGCACTGTGTTCCCGCCGCTCCACTTCTCTTTGCTGAGCCTCCTCCGCCCTCTTCTGATTCTGCTCCTTCTGTGCAGCTGCATTGGGGCAATCTCTAAATAAATGGTCAGTTTTACCACAGATATCACAGGCACGTGGAATAGGACACTCATTAGCTGTGTGCCCCTCCTGCTTACAGTTTCTGCAGCAACTGCCTTTAGTACAAACATCCTGTGTATGACCAAAAAGAAAACAATTTCTGCAGTACTTTGGCTGCCCAGGGTACATTATGAACCCCCTCTGGCCTGCCACAGAGAAACTCGCAGGTGGGTGCATAAAACCTCCTAAATAATTAGGGTCCTGCTTCAACTTCACTCTGAACTTGTATTTGCAGTTGAAAATACCCATGCAATTCACCTGGGGTACTCCATCTCTAACATACTGGCAGTAGTTAAGGAGAAAATTTACAAGTACCTCCATCTTGGTGTAGGGATTGTAAACATGCACCGTGATAACAATTTCATTCAATCCGAACAACGGCGTACATTTTATACCTTGCATCATGGGGTCATCCTTGTTACTGCGCAGCCATTCATAGACGTTTATGCAAATGTCTTCATTTATGAAGGTAACGTCGTACACACCTGTTTTCCAGAAGTCCTGAACAGCAAAAATCAGATTTCTCTGCACACCAGCTTTACCTTCAATGATCTTTTCAATTATAAAACGGAGGTTGTTCTTCTGATGGTCCTTGGGATCCACTTCCATCCGGATGGTATTCTTCAGCCCAGCCATTCTTCAATAAGACACTGTCGGTAAAAACCACAGAAAAATTAGACAGCAGCTCCTGCAAAGGAAACTGCTGGATCACTCCAGGACTCGCACCCTGACTACTACACTTGGTCGTAGCCAAAAGGCCGAGAAGCGATAACCCGAACGGGCCGCGCGTTGCCCGAGCCTGCCCGATACTGCTGTTCAGCCCTTGCAGCGATTCAGCCTACTTCTAGGCAATTCCATGGGGCCCTGCAGGCTCACACACTCACAGCTACACGGGAGGTGAATAAAGGCCGGAGAGGAAGCCAGACAGGATTTGCTTCTTTTGCTTGCACCACAATGCAGTGCTGAAAGAGGAGGAATCTACATAAAAACGCCTTCCTGGCAACACCCAAATGCCCTGCTGCCATGCAGATAAACACTGGCAGCGGCAGCAAGTGCATGCCCACAGCCACCCCTTGTTCCTTCACACCTTGTATCAGCTGTAATCCAGTCCAGTCCAGTGCTGCCTGCTGAGCAGCACTGACCAACACTGCCTGGGCCCAGGCTTTTATCTCTGAGGCCCCATTATGATGTCAGAAAGCTGGCTCTGGCTCCTCAGGGCTCCACTATGACACGTGGAAAGTTCCGTCTGAACTTTATGTAAGACGGTGCGGCTCAGTCAGTCACTCAGTGTTGCCTGAGAGGGCAACACTGCAACAGCCGGCCGCCAGGCTGTCTTTTTTTGCACAGCTAGTTGCCTCCAGGAGGCCACAAGAGGGAGACAAGGGACTGCAAAATGGAAAATAAGCATCCACCAACTTTACAGACAACTTCTCCTTGCTCCTACAACCTCCATCCTTGCACAGTTTGTTATTCTTCTAGGTAACATAGTAACAAATCCAAATTGCTGCTCTCTTTGTAGGCAAGCAAGGCTTTGTTGCAACTGCAATTCTTACTCCTTCTTGAAATGTAGGGACGACAGTACATTCCATCACATCCATCTAGTGTACACAGGTAGGTCCATTGTGGCGGGCGGGCGGCTTTAATGGCTGTTTGCTGTTCCCCTACTCCACTCCACTATTTGACTGTGGTGCTGCATCAATCAGTGGCTGGCTCAGGTGCAGCTCTTTAACTTACCTAAAAGGGAGGGCGGAGAGAAGACAAGGAAGGTGAATGAGCTGTTCCAATGTGAAATGCCGGAAACACAGACACACAGACGACACAAAACAAGAGGTGGCAATGTATTCATTAATTGCATTTAATCAATTAGCTCATTATCACTCATGCATTGTCCAACAGGTGTTGAAATAATGGGATTAAAAGGGGAGATCCCTTCAGAAAGACAGAAACAATGGCAAACACAAGAAACACTTTTGGAATCTGATTTTAGTCAACACATAAGGAAAGGGTGCACCGGTCCTGGAAATACTGCAATACCAGGTCAATGCGTGGAGTGGACAGAGCAAGCTCTATTTCCATCTCCCTGTTCTAAAAATCCATTTAATATATGGTCCCCAGATAGGGGACGTATCAGATATTAAACTGATAAGAACAGATTTTTTTTTTAAGTTGGCTACCCCCTCGCGGGGGTGTCAATGATTTATTACTTAAAATTCAAAAAACATTTACAATAAATTACAGCTTTTTACAATGAATTACAGTAATAAAATCAATTTACATAAAAACACATAAAAGGGGACATGGTGGCAAATTCTTATATATTGGAGTTCCATTCTTTTACAAACCATTTATTTGAAAGGGTGGCATTTCTTTTTTTATCTAATAAATAATAAATGTACATCTCGCTAAAACAAAGACCTAAAACATCGTCAACAGATAAAACATCGTGCTTAAAAATCAGGATGTTCCTGGCCTTCCACAGAGCTTCTTTTACGCAGTTCATCGTCTTCCATGCAATAGTCTTTTGGTTCGCGGTTGGGCATCCAAAGAGTCCATATAAAATCATTTCGTAACTCAAGTCCTTTAGGTCTGCCATCTTCTTCATTAGAGGGAATATCTTTATCCAAATATGTTTTGTAAAATCACAAGTCCAAAAAATATGACGCACGGTCTCCTCAGCCTGGCAGCCTTCCCTCGGACAGACGGCAGACCTCGTGAATCCTCTCCTGAATTGGAATGCCCGGCATGGAAGACATTGATGAACGCAGCTCCAGGCCAGGTCCATCTGTGTATTAAAAAGATAAAACACATTAACCATTTTGAACCATGCTTAAGTATAAAAGCAAAGGTAAAATTATCATTTTAATTATTAAAATTTTTCCCTCCATGGTAAGCTTCCTCATGTTCCACATGCATATTTTTTGATTTACCTTCTGCGCCACCATGTCCCAACTGATAAAACCATTGTCGTACCCACTGAAGGAGACACCTAAAATTTTAATATTATCAGACACAGGAACCGGTATATCTCTAAGAGCCATGCTTCCTATGTTTAAAATATGACTCTTGCTGAAGTTTACTTTAAAACCGGAAGCACAGCAATAAAACTCGATTTGCCTAAGGGTTCTCTGAAGCGACAGGGCATCCCTACATAAAACCGCCACATCATCCATGTACCCCACTGCTTTGGCCTCTACGCCGCCTCCCCCGGGCAGGGGGACTCCACGGATACACTTATCGCGGCGAATTGCGCATAACAGAGGCTCCAATGCACATATGAAAAGCAGTGGGGACAAGGGACACCCCTGCTTCACCCCAGAGTTTAAAAATACGTCCTGTGTCTTAAAACCATTCACTAAAATTTTGCTGGTGCATTCTCTGTAAAAGGCTTTAATAGATAATAAAAATCCTTCAGGTATACCCATACGTTCTAAAACCTTAAAAAGATAAAAATGAGAGACACGGTCGAACGCCTTCTCAAAGTCTATAGATAAAATGGCTAATTTACCTTTTCTAGACCTCGTGTCCTCAATCACGTCTTTTATTAGGTTTAAATTATCCCAGATGCTGCGGCCTGGCACCCCACACACCTGGTCAGAGTGTATAATGTGGGGTATTATGGCTTTTAATCTATTTGCACATATTTTAGCCATAATTTTATAGTCGCTATTTAGAAGGGTTATTGGTCTCCAATTCTTTAAAACTGCGATGTCACCCGTCTTATACAGCAGGGAGACCTCACCCTTCCGCCAGGACTTAGGCAGCATCTTGGAATTAAAAACATCAGAAAAAAGGTTAAAAAGATCCTCTTTTAAAATGTCATAAAATTTTACATAAAACTCACTGGGTATACCGTCCGGTCCGGGAACTTTCCCTGTTTTAAAACTCTTAACAGTTTCTAAAACCTCCTGCTCCGTCAGCTCCTGTAATAAAAAATTCTGGGAGACAGGGTCTAAAACAGTAGTAATCTCCTTCAGTGAGTCACGCATAAAATTATGATCCACAGTCTTAACATTAAAAAGGTCAGTGTAAAACTCATGAACTTTACTTAAAAGACCCTGTACATCTGACACCCCTTCTATATTTTTGATAATTGCCTTTTTGTTATTTATTTTCTTAAAAAAGTACCTGGAGCAGGTCTCGTTCTCCTCCACATGTTGTATTTTTGAACGGAATATAATCTCTTTACCTTTCTGCTCCAGGCACTGGGCTATCTCCTTTTTCAAATTGGTGATGTCATCTTTAACGTCTATGTCATGATCTTGCATTTTGTACAGGGTCTGCAGACGGGTATTGAGAATTTTAAAAAAAGCGTATTTCTCTTTGGCTTTCGCCACGCTTTTCTTAATAAAAAAATCTTTTATTTTCTTTTTCATTTTCTCCCACCATGCACTGATGGGAGTACGTGTGTCTCTTACCCGCCTGCTTTCTTGGTAAAATTCAATAAAATCTGCTAAAACCTGTGGATCGTCTAAAAGGGAAACATTCATCTTCCAGGACTTTTTACATACAATATTATTAAGATCATGCTTTACTTTAAAAGATAAAAGCCTGTGATCTGAAAACACATTGGTTAAAACTTCACAATTAAAAGGCAGTAAATTTTCAGAACAAAAGATAAAATCAATCCTGGAGCTACAGGTGGCGTTGCTCCAGGTAACGCCGGCTTCCTCTGGACTGCTCCTGTTACATTCTTTGTATATGTCTTTTAATTTAAAATCAGTCACGATATCCTTGAGCAGTCCAGAGGTCTTGTCATAGTTCCTACTCGTACTGTTGGTAAGCCGGCGTTCTCCTCTCAGGATACAATTAAAATCACCTGCGAGGATAAAAGGCTCAGATGTGTTGATAAAAAGCGGTAAAATCTCCAGCATCCTCGCTCTTTCGTTCTTTTCTGGTGATCCGTAAAAATTTAAAAACTGCCACTTTACACCATCAATAAAAGCTTTAACCATTAAAATACGTCCTGGTAAGATTTCTTGAATAAAATCAATTAAAACGTTTCCCTTAAAAAGAATGGCGACCCCTGCTGATCTGGACTCGTTGGATCCAGACCAGACGGATGGACCATACTTCCAATCCTTTTTGTAATTTTCATATCTCATTGTATGGGGAATGCCGCACTCCTGCAGGAAAAATACAGAGGCTGCCAGGCAAGATAAAAAATTGAAGAGAGCAACCCTTCTCACTTTTGACTTGGCGCCCCTCACGTTGAGGGAGATTCCCATGAGCTCAGACATCGTGGCGAGTTAAAGCAAAATTCTGATTTTAAAATAATAAATAATAGGCGTACTTAAAATCAGATTGCTCCTCCACCAGCAATACCCGAAACCTCACTTGAACTCATGGCCCCGCCCTCATCCGACTCAACTGAAAAGAGGGACGAGGCAGGAGAAGAACTACTGTCGCTGAGAGCTGAGCCAGCAACACTCACCTCGTACACGGGGAGCCCAGACTCGCACAGCCTCACCTGGGTCTCTCTCGGTTGACCGACTGGATCCATGTCTGGTGGGTCCCCCAAGGGCCCCGCCTCTCCCCCCTGGGCCCGTGAAGGCCGGTCTAGAGGGGGAGGTTGTGCGCATGGCGGGGTGTCCGATAATACGGAGGGAGCAGTGCCCGTCCTCCTCACCAGTGCAGGCGAGGAGGGGGTCCCAGGAGGAGCCACATCTTTCCGCACGGACGTATCCATCTGCTCCTCCCCTGTCTCCCTCCTACTGGCACGTTCTTGCTTCCCCTTTTTACGGGGACCCACCTGTACCCAGTTTTCTCCTTCCGAGTCGGTCTCTAGAGACCCAGGATTAGGAGCAGGCCCGGCACCGCCTGAGCAACCAGCCGTCTGGGATGCCACAGATTCATCGATGGCCTGCTTCCTCTTGGCCTGCCGTTTTTCCTTGGCGCTGGGCTCCATTTTATCCCCTGAGGTTACTGGCTGAGAGGCACCTGTTTTCGCTTCGGCTGGCCGTACCCTTGAAGCCCAGGTACCTCTCTGCTCTTTCGCCGCAACAGCTTGTTCTCCTCCTTGAGGACGGGACTGCTCTGCTGGTGGAGCACGTGGGGGCACCTCGGGTTGCTCATCTTCTTCGCCTCGGTACCTATGTGGACAAGCATAATAAAGATGACCAGTTTTTTGACAAAAATTGCATTTTTTCTCTCCTGTACATTCTCTCATTGTGTGTTGTTTACTTCCACAGTTCCTGCAGGTGACATCGCAGTTAAAACTGGTATGTCCATAGGTACCGCAGGCCCTGCAGAAGTTTGGCATTCCTGAGAAATAGAGGTCGCCATTCACGTTCCCAAGTTTAAAACGAGCAGGTGGTAGCTTCGTTTCTTGGGTGGAGGGGTCCTTTATTAGCGTAACAATAAATTTCCATTTGACGGTCCACACACCGCACTCGTTCATAACTCTCCCCAGCAGCTTAACGTTCTTAAAGTATGCAGCAAGAAACGCTGCCACTTCCTGATCTTTCACGTATGGGGAATACATTTTAATCACTACGAGTTTGGTTACTTCAAAAGCGTGTTCAATTACCTGGACTCCCAAGGCCATGAGTTCACCTTGTTGCCTCTCAGCTTTTCCCATGGCATCACGGAGGATTCCTTCTCCCATAAAGGTTACATCGTACACTCCACGCCTTGGGTAGTCCTGGATCGCCAAAATCTCGTTCTTGTGGACCGCCAACCGCTTTTCCAAAATATCGTGGACAAGGAACTTGAGACCACGAGGACCGCCTCCACCCTCTGCCAAGATAAATCTTGCAGTATTCCGCAACCGGGCGTATACCGGCACCGCATCAGGTCCGCCTGCCATTTGCGTGGCAAGGTCGGTACCGCACAGCTTGCGCTGCGCCCTTTGGGTTCAAGGAGACACACCAAAGGGCTGGGGGGGGGGATCGCAACTCGTTGCTCAGGACTAAGCCTCTCTCCCAAATAGCAGCACGGGGGTGAAGTCCAGGCGAACCTGGACGATCCCCCGAGGCCGAGAGAGAGGGTACCTGAGCACCTTCTGACCAAAAACCTCCTGTATAAATACACTTGGTCTTAGCCAAAAGGCCGAGAAGCGATAACCCGAACGGGCCGCGCGTTGCCCGAGCCCTTGCAGCGATTCAGCCTACTTCTAGGCAATTCCATGGGGCCCTGCAGGCTCACACACTCACAGCTACACGGGAGGTGAATAAAGGCCGGAGAGGAAGCCAGACAGGATTTGCTTCTTTTGCTTGCACCACAATGCAGTGCTGAAAGAGGAGGAATCTACATAAAAACGCCTTCCTGGCAACGCCCAAATGCCATGCTGCCATGCAGATAAACACTGGCAGCGGCAGCAAGTGCATGCCCACAGCCACCCCTTGTTCCTTCACACCTTGTATCAGCTGTAATCCAGTCCAGTCCAGTGCTGCCTGCTGAGCAGCACTGACCAACACTGCCTGGGCCCAGGCTTTTATCTCTGAGGCCCCATTATGATGTCAGAAAGCTGGCTCTGGCTCCTCAGCGCTCCACTATGACACGTGCAAAGTTCCGTCTGAACTTTATATAAGACGGTGCGGCTCAGTCCTGAGAGGGCAACACTGCAACAGCCGGCCGCCAGGCTGTCTTTTTTTGCACAGCTAGTTGCCTCCAGGAGGCCACAAGAGGGAGACAAGGGACTGCAAAATGGAAAATAAGCATCCACCAACTTTACAGACAACTTCTCCTTGCTCCTACAACCTCCATCCTTGCACAGTTTGTTATTCTTCTAGGTAACATAGTAACAAATCCAAATTGCTGCTCTCTTTGTAGGCAAGCAAGGCTTTGTTGCAACTGCAATTCTTACTCCTTCTTGAAATGTAGGGACGACAGTACATTCCATCACATCCATCTAGTGTACACAGGTAGGTCCATTGTGGCGGGCGGGCGGCTTTAATGGCTGTTTGCTGTTCCCCTACTCCACTCCACTATTTGACTGTGGTGCTGCATCAATCAGTGGCTGGCTCAGGTGCAGCTCTTTAACTTACCTAAAAGGGAGGGCGGAGAGAAGACAAGGAAGGTGAATGAGCTGTTCCAATGTGAAATGCCGGAAACACAGACACACAGACGACACAAAACAAGAGGTGGCAATGTATTCATTAATTGCATTTAATCAATTAGCTCATTATCACTCATGCATTGTCCAACAGGTGTTGAAATAATGGGATTAAAAGGGGAGATCCCTTCAGAAAGACAGAAACAGTGGCAAACACAAAAAACACTTTTGGAATCTGATTTTAGTCAACACATAAGGAAAGGGTGCACCGGTCCTGGAAATACTGCAATACCAGGTCAATGCGTGGAGTGGACAGAGCAAGCTCTATTTCCATCTCCCTGTTCTAAAAATCCATTTAATATATGGTCCCCAGATAGGGGACGTATCAGATATTAAACTGATAAGAACAGATTTTTTTTTTTTTTTCTTTTTTTTTTTCCACTCAGGTCTCAAGTCTAAAATCTTAAAACTCAAATCTTAAGACTTGGATCATCATAATGAAAAATTATATATATTTTTTCCCTTTCCATATTATCCATTACACAAACACATACATAAATTTTTTCAATTATTCCACTTTTAACATTTACATGACATTTAAATCATGACACCAAGCCTTTTCTAACCGCGTAAACGGCAAGCATCTCCAATAGTTCCTGCTTCAGGGGTTTACCATCCCATTCATTCTTGACCTCTTCCACCAACCAAGGTGGTATATTATATGTTTCCATAAAACGGAAAAATTGTTTTGTCAAATGCGTCTCTATTAGTTCACGCAAAACCTCTACATCCACCTTCTTCCGTAATTTAATCGACTCTCTTATTATATCCTCTCTGTCTTCACTTTCTTCTTTAGATATTTTAACTTTCCCAATTTTCCTTTTTTCAGCAATTTTACCTTTGCCCACATCAGTATCTTTAATACTTCCTCCTCCACTATTCTCCACTTTTTCCGTTACTGAAGAAACCTCCTCAACATTCGATTTACTTTTCTCCATACTCGTTCCACTCTCTTGTTGCACTCCTCTTCCATGTCTCTTTGGACATATCCTAAAGACATGCCCACCCTCTCCACACATGTTACAAATCTTTTCCTCTTTGCAGTCTTGGTAGCTGTGGCCTTCCTGCAAACATTTCGTACAGACAGTCTTTTGACATTCTGCTGTATTGTGCCCATATTTTTTACAGTTCCTGCAGAAGCTGTCCATCCCAGAAAAGAACAAATCTCCAGTTGTGTTTCCAATTTTAAAGCGTGCCGGCGGGATCACCAATTTCCTAGAAGTTCTGTCAAGTTTCAGTGAACAAAGAAATCTCCACTTACCGGTCCAAAAGCCAAACTCATTCAGGACTTTGCCTTTCTCCACAACTTTCCCACAATACTTCCCTAGGAATATGCTAATGTCCTCCTCTTCAACATATGGAGAGTACATTTTAACAGTCACAAGCCGTTGCCACTCAGAAAAGTGTGGCACCAGTACAATACCTTCCAATCTTGAATCTTCACGTGTCTCATTAAAAGTTCCCAAAAACTTCAAGTAAGTATCTTCATTAATGAACGTGACGTCGTAGACACCTCTCCGTGGATAGTCCATTACAGCCAGAATATCCTCCTTGCTCAGCCGAAACAGTCCCAGCAACAAATTTTCGCTCAGGAAACGCAGGTCTTTCTTGGTCCTTTCCAAATCCGTCACCATAAAACGAACAGCATTCCTGGTCTTCATATAATCCGGTACGGTCTCCATCCTGATGCCTTTCAAGGTAACCTTCAACACCGAAGTGTCAGGTAGGTGATCGCTCCTCGTTGCCCTGGACTAATCCTCCTCCCCAATAGCAGCAGAGGGGTGAAGTCTCTCGTAAAAGAGACGATCCCCCCAGGCCAAGGAAAAGGGTACCAGGGCACCTCCTGACCAAGAAACAAGGCAATACCGTAAAGTACTACACTTGATCTTAGCCAAAAGGCCGAGAAGCGATAACCCGAACGGGCCGCGCGTTGCCCGAGCCTGCCCGATACTGGTGTTCAGCCCTTGCAGCGATTCAGCCTACTTCTAGGCAATTCCATGGGGCCCTGCAGGCTCACACACTCACAGCTACACGGGAGGTGAATAAAGGCCGGAGAGGAAGCCAGACAGGATTTGCTTCTTTTGCTTGCACCACAATGCAGTGCTGAAAGAGGAGGAATCTACATAAAAACGCCTTCCTGGCAACGCCCAAATGCCATGCTGCCATGCAGATAAACACTGGCAGCGGCAGCAAGTGCATGCCCACAGCCACCCCTTGTTCCTTCACACCTTGTATCAGCTGTAATCCAGTCCAGTCCAGTGCTGCCTGCTGAGCAGCACTGACCAACACTGCCTGGGCCCAGGCTTTTATCTCTGAGGCCCCATTATGATGTCAGAAAGCTGGCTCTGGCTCCTCAGGGCTCCACTATGACACGTGAAAAGTTCCGTCTGAACTTTATATAAGACGGTGCGGTTCAGTCAGTCACTCAGTGTTGCCTGAGAGGGCAACACTGCAACAGCCGGCCGCCAGGCTGTCTTTTTTTGCACAGCTAGTTGCCTCCAGGAGGCCACAAGAGGGAGACAAGGGACTGCAAAATGGAAAATAAGCATCCACCAACTTTACAGACAACTTCTCCTTGCTCCTACAACCTCCATCCTTGCACAGTTTGTTATTCTTCTAGGTAACATAGTAACAAATCCAAATTGCTGCTCTCTTTGTAGGCAAGCAAGGCTTTGTTGCAACTGCAATTCTTACTCCTTCTTGAAATGTAGGGACGACAGTACATTCCATCACATCCATCTAGTGTACACAGGTAGGTCCATTGTGGCGGGCGGGCGGGCGGGCGGGCGGGCGGCTTTAATGGCTGTTTGCTGTTCCCCTACTCCACTCCACTATTTGACTGTGGTGCTGCATCAATCAGTGGCTGGCTCAGGTGCAGCTCTTTAACTTACCTAAAAGGGAGGGCGGAGAGAAGACAAGGAAGGTGAATGAGCTGTTCCAATGTGAAATGCCGGAAACACAGACACACAGACGACACAAAACAAGAGGTGGCAATGTATTCATTAATTGCATTTAATCAATTAGCTCATTATCACTCATGCATTGTCCAACAGGTGTTGAAATAATGGGATTAAAAGGGGAGATCCCTTCAGAAAGACAGAAACAATGGCAAACACAAAAAACACTTTTGGAATCTGATTTTAGTCAACACATAAGGAAAGGGTGCACCGGTCCTGGAAATACTGCAATACCAGGTCAATGCGTGGAGTGGACAGAGCAAGCTCTATTTCCATCTCCCTGTTCTAAAAATCCATTTAATATATGGTCCCCAGATAGGGGACGTATCAGATATTAAACTGATAAGAACAGATTTTTTTAAGTTGACTACCCCAACTTTGGGGGTAACCGTTTATTTAAAATTTTTCAGGTTTTACAATAAATTAACATTTTTCAACATTTTTACAGGGATTCAAATTTTACAACAATGGTTAAAAAATAAATACAAATTGTCAGATTAAAATCATACAATTTATAAAAGGGCACTTGGTGGCATCATATTATAGAATTCCATTCGCTAAAAAACCATTTTCTACTTAAAACAGGAGAGAATTTTTTGTCTAAAAGATAATACTTGTGCATTTCATAAAAACAAATTCCTAAAATATCATTCACAGATAAAATTTCATGTTTGAATAAAAGAATATTCCTGGCCGCCCACAGAGCTGCTTTAACGCAGTTAGTAATCTTCCATGCCAAATTTTCTGAGTCCTTGTTGGGCACTCCAGACATCCGTAAAAAACGCCTTCACTTGTAATTCTCTTTATTCCGGTTATCTTCTTCATCAAGGGGAGGATTTTTGTCCATATAAGTTGTGAAAAATAACATTGCCAAAAGAGATGTAAGACTGTCTCGTCATCGCGGCATCCTCCCCTTGGACACGCAGCCGAGTTGGTCAGTCCCCTTCGATGCTGGAATGCCCGGCATGGAAGACACTCGTGGGCGCAGCTCCAGGCCAGATCCTTCTGTGAATTAAAAATGAATTTAGCATTAACCATGCTCCAGATAATTTTGCATTTGTTTTCATTAAAATTGCTAATGGGGGCTATTAAAACATTTTCTTTTATTTCCTTTAAAACATATTTACTATTTTTTACATCTTCTATTCTTTTGTCTTTTAGGTTAAAAAGGTTCACTATTTTTTCTAAAATCTTATACTGGTCTGGCAGGTTAAAAGCATATGGCGAGCTTAAAACCGTAGAGAACCATCCGTACCTCCTCATAAAATAGCCAGTGTTAAAACGGATAAAATAAGACCAGTAGTGTTCCTTAAAAACAGTATTAAGACACAGTGTAAAAAAATGGATTAAAAGAAATGCTTTTATATTTGGAAAATCTTTACCACCCATTAGCTTTGGTAACATCACTTTTTCTCTCCTGAGCTTCTCCATCCTAGAATTCCATAAAAATGTAAAACATGCCTTGGTAATCTTTTTTAATAAAATATCAGGGGGAGGGAAAACCATACTTAGATATAATAAAATTGGTAAAATCACCATTTTTGTGATTAAAATTTTTCCCTCCATTGTCAGTTTTCTAAGATTCCATAAACAAATTTTCTTATTAACTTTTTGTGCCACCAAGTCCCAACTGATAAAACCATTGTTTGACTCATTGAAGGAGACCCCTAAAATCTGTACAGACTCCGACACAGGGACTGGAATGTCCTGTAAAATCATATTGCCAATATTTAAAATATTACTTTTATTAAAATTGACTTTAAAACCGGAGGAGCAGCAAAATTGGTATATCTGTTGTAATGCTTTTTGCAGTGACGGGGCGTCCCTGCACAGGACCGCGACATCATCCATGTACCCCACTACTTTTGCCTCTAGTCCCCCCCCGCCCGGCAGGGGGACTCCACATATCTGCCTGTCATTCCTCAATCTGCAGAGTAGAGGCTCGATCGCACATATAAAAAGTAGTGGGGACAAGGGACACCCCTGCTTCACTCCGGAGTTTAAAAGGACATCCTGTGTCTTAAAACCCTTTACTAAAATCTTGCTCGTACAATTTTCATAAAAGGCCTTCAGAGACTGTAAAAAGCCTTCTGGTATACCCATCTTTTCTAAAACCTTAAAAAGATAAAAATGTGATACTCTATCAAAGGCTTTCTCGAAATCTATGGATAAAACCGCCAATCTGCCTTTTCTCTCCTTCGTATCACCAATAGCATCTTTTAAAAGGTTTAAATTGTCCCATATGCTCCTCCCAGGTATCCCACAGACTTGGTTGGAGTGGACGATTTTCTCTATAACAGCCTTTAGCCTATTCGCGCAAATCTTGGCCATTATTTTGTAGTCTGCGTTTAGTAAGGTGATAGGCCTCCAGTTTTTAATATCTGTTTTGTCCCCCTTTTTATAAAGCAGGGACACCTCACCTTTCTTCCAGGACCCCGGGAGGGCTTTTGTTCTAAAAACTTGAGTAAAAAGGGAATAGAGATCCTCTTTTAAAACTCCATAAAATGTGACATAAAACTCTATGGGTATACCATCAGGGCCAGGGACTTTACCTGTTTTAAAACTCTTGATGGTATCTAAAATCTCCTGTTCCGTAATATCCTGTAATAAAAAATCTTTGGAGACAGGATTTAAAACAGCGTCAACCTCCTTCAATGAGTCATTCATCAAATCAACATTAACAAGCTTTATATTAAAAAGATCCACATAAAATCTGTGTACCTTTTTTAAAATATTGTCAGTGTTTGTATCTCCATCAACATTGTCTAACAGGGTATGCTTATTGTTAATTTTCTTAAAAAAGTACCTGGAGCAGGTCTCATTTTCCTCGAGGTGTTTCATTTTTGAACGAAAGACAATTTCCTTACCTCTCTGCTCCAGGCACTGGGAGATCTCCTTCCTAATCTCCATAATCTCCTCCTCCACCTGCATACCCTGTTCTCTGAACTTGTATTGGGTCTGCAGACGGGTATTCAAATTAGCAAAAAAATCCTGTTTTTCTTTTGCTTTTCTCCTTCCGATTTTTATGAAAAAGTCTCTTATTTTTATTTTTATTTTCTCCCACCATGAGACTATGGACATATTTGGATGTCTTACCCGTCTGCAGCCCTTATAAAAGGTAATAAAATCAGATAAAATTTGCGGATCATCTAAAAGGGAAACGTTCATTTTCCAGGCTTTTTTGACAGTATTTTTCCCAATATCATTTTTAACTTTAAAATACAATAATTTATGATCAGATAAAACATTGGGATTAAGATCACATTTAAAAGGCAGTACTTGATAAGAGCAGAATATAAAATCGATCCTGGAGCTACAGTTCACATTGCTCCAGGTGACGCCGGCCTCTGCAGATAAATTGCTGTTACATTTCTTAAAAACATCAGTAAGTTTAAAATCAGTAACTATATCTTTTAATAATGAGGAGGTTTTGTCATAATTCCTGCTTACTGAGTTAGAGAACCGGCGTTCCCCCTTTAAAATACAATTAAAATCACCCGCTAAAACAAGTGGCTCTGAATCGTTTAAAAAAAGGGGTAAAATCTCTAGCATTCTAGCTCTTTCATTCTTGTCCGAGGACCCATAAAAATTTAAAAACTGCCATCTAATACCGTCTATAAAAGCTTTGACCAATAAAATTCTACCTGGTAAAATTTCATTAAAACTGTCAATTAAAACGTTCCCTTTAAATAAAATGGCGACACCTGCGGCTCTGGAATCGTTAGACCCGGACCACACTGAAGGTCCGAGTCTCCAGTCTTCCTTATATTTGTTGTAGTTCGTGCGATGTGGGATACAGCATTCCTGTAGGAAAAAAACGGTGGCGGAAAAAATAGAAAGATAGTCAAACAGGGCAGCTCTTCTCGTCTTAGAATGCACGCTCCTAACATTTAAGGAAATGCCACCTAACTCTGCCATGAGGAAAAGGGAAAAGAGACAGTCTTATGTAATCTTACCCGAGGTGGCCTCAGCAGTCCTCGGCGTTACCAGAGACCTCACTCGAACTCTCATCGCCCTCCGACTTCAAACCGACTGTATAAGTTGAGGAGATTGGAGAGGAACTCATGTCAGACAGCTGACCCCCCGCCATACCTGAGGCACTTATCGCAAATGGGTCCCAGATGGACTCCACGGGCAAGGTTTCTGGAGCATATTGTATGGCAGCCTCCTCCCCTACGATAGGGGCAGGAAACGCACTCGCGGCCGTTTCCGGGACTTCTGTCACCTCAGAGGTAGCTATGTTTGTCTCCCCCAACTGGCGAGAAGGGGGGAGACCTTCAGCTGGTGCTTCCGGGGGCGCGTCAACTGGTTTCCCTGCTTTCGCTCTAGCAGGTACTCCCATCGGCACCCCCGCTGCCACCTCTGAGTACGCCCTACGCCTTTTAGTCCTTGCTGCCGCTCCGCCCGGGTCCTCTGCCTCAGGTACAGGCTGACCCAGCACCTCCTGCGGCCCAGGCGGATCAGCTTCATCCGAACTACCCATCTCCTCCGTTTCCTGAGGGGGCTTTTTCGTCCGCTGATCACTGGCTCTTCTCTTAAACCGCCTTTGCTCCTTTGGGTCACCTGTTTGGGGGGGTCTGCTGGAGGTGTCCATGTCATCTGCCTCTTCACCTCTTGGTTCCTCTCCTTGTGCGGGGGCGATCTGGCCTGCTGGCTGCTCTGGACGCCTCGGCCGGACCTCGGGTTGTTCCGATCTGTGGGGACAAGTAGCATATAGATGACCAACTCGGCTGCAAAAACGACACCTTTTCCCCAGAGGGCAAGTTTTGGCCTTGTGCTCAGAGCTGCCACAGTTCCTACAGGTGCTTTCGCAGAACTCTTTGGTGTGACCGTACTTTTGACATTTTCTACAGAATGGAGGCATTCCTGTATAAAAAAGATCTCCTGCCATATCACCTAATTTAAAGCGTGCTGGCGGCAACATTATCCCCCCTGCTGTATTGGCATCTCTATAACAAGTTACTAAAAATCTCCACTTTGACGTCCAAACTCCAACTTCGTTCATTATTTTGCCAATACATTTTACACTTTTGAAATAGGGGGATAAAAAGGACATCACATCTTTTAAATCAGCAAACGGGCAGTACATTTTTATCACAATCATCTTAGTGATGTCCAACACATGTTCGTAAAATTCAATACCGTCCAGTCTCGGATCGTTTTTTACCATGTATGCCGCCAGCAGATCTTGGAACACTCCATTCTGTACAAAAGTTATGTCGTATGTTCTTCTCCTAGGATAGTCTTGTACCGCCAATATCTCCCGCTTCTGAATGTTGAAAATGCCAACAAGCACGGTCTCCACCAAGAACTTCAGGCCGCAGGTCGTCGCCTTCTCTTCTGATACAATTACACGGATTGTATTCTTTATCCGGGCATACGCCGGTATCTCACCAGGACTTTCGTCCATGGTGAGGGGTTTTCAAGGAAAGTTACGCCACCCTTTGGTGACGTAACGTCTACGCAGCTTTTCCCCTTTTCGGCCGAAGCCTAGACGGGGGATATGTGGATCGCAACTCGTTGCTCAGGACTAAGCCTCTCTCCCAAATAGCAGCACGGGGGTGAAGTCCAGGCGAACCTGGACGATCCCCCGAGGCCGAGAGAGAGGGTACCTGAGCACCTCCCAACTAAGACCAGGCAGCACTGACTACAAGTAACCAGCACTACACTTGATCTCAGCCAGAAGGCCGAGAAGCGATAACCCGAACGGGCCGCGCGTTGCCCGAGCCTGCCCGATACTGCTGTTCAGCCCTTGCAGCGATTCAGCCTACTTCTAGGCAATTCCATGGGGCCCTGCAGGCTCACACACTCACAGCTACACGGGAGGTGAATAAAGGCCGGAGAGGAAGCCAGACAGGATTTGCTTCTTTTGCTTGCACCACAATGCAGTGCTGAAAGAGGAGGAATCTACATAAAAACGCCTTCCTGGCAACGCCCAAATGCCCTGCTGCCATGCAGATAAACACTGGCAGCGGCAGCAAGTGCATGCCCACAGCCACCCCTTGTTCCTTCACACCTTGTATCAGCTGTAATCCAGTCCAGTCCAGTGCTGCCTGCTGAGCAGCACTGACCAACACTGCCTGGGCCCAGGCTTTTATCTCTGAGGCCCCATTATGATGTCAGAAAGCGGGCTCTGGCTCCTCAGGGCTCCACTATGACACGTGCAAAGTTCCGTCTGAACTTTATATAAGACGGTGCGGCTCAGTCAGTCACTCAGTGTTGCCTGAGAGGGCAACACTGCAACAGCCGGCCGCCAGGCTGTCTTTTTTTGCACAGCTAGTTGCCTCCAGGAGGCCACAAGAGGGAGACAAGGGACTGCAAAATGGAAAATAAGCATCCACCAACTTTACAGACAACTTCTCCTTGCTCCTACAACCTCCATCCTTGCACAGTTTGTTATTCTTCTAGGTAACATAGTAACAAATCCAAATTGCTGCTCTCTTTGTAGGCAAGCAAGGCTTTGTTGCAACTGCAATTCTTACTCCTTCTTGAAATGTAGGGACGACAGTACATTCCATCACATCCATCTAGTGTACACAGGTAGGTCCATTGTGGCGGGCGGGCGGGCGGGCGGGCGGCTTTAATGGCTGTTTGCTGTTCCCCTACTCCACTCCACTATTTGACTGTGGTGCTGCATCAATCAGTGGCTGGCTCAGGTGCAGCTCTTTAACTTACCTAAAAGGGAGGGCGGAGAGAAGACAAGGAAGGTGAATGAGCTGTTCCAATGTGAAATGCCGGAAACACAGACACACAGACGACACAAAACAAGAGGTGGCAATGTATTCATTAATTGCATTTAATCAATTAGCTCATTATCACTCATGCATTGTCCAACAGGTGTTGAAATAATGGGATTAAAAGGGGAGATCCCTTCAGAAAGACAGAAACAATGGCAAACACAAAAAACACTTTTGGAATCTGATTTTAGTCAACACATAAGGAAAGGGTGCACCGGTCCTGGAAATACTGCAATACCAGGTCAATGCGTGGAGTGGACAGAGCAAGCTCTATTTCCATCTCCCTGTTCTAAAAATCCATTTAATATATGGTCCCCAGATAGGGGACGTATCAGATATTAAACTGATAAGAACAGATTTTTTTTTTTTTTTTTTTTTTTAACCATTCAGTTTAACTTAAAGCAACAGTACACAAACCATTTTGCATTTTAAGGCATAAGTTGCCTTAGTCGTACATCATCATGGCTATTTTATTCCAAACAATAATAATCAAGACACAGAAAGGATCATGAAGGACAAAAATAAAACAGGAATAAATCTTATCAATTAGCTATATTTCACCAACCTTCTCCACTTCTTAAATTTCCATACCCCCTCTGCGTCTATACCACCACCGCACTGACTATCCCAACGATAAACTACGTATAGTCTTGACAAAACCATCCTCACACACTCACCAATGGGTACCCACTTATGTTTGAAAACACCTAAATTACGTACATCCCATAAGCTTTCCATTATACACGCCATAATCAACCATAAGATCCTATCACTTACTCTGTTACAAGCCCCTATAGCAAACATCGCAACCTTCCAATCCACAAACTTCACCCCAGCCAACTCCTTACAGACGCCACCCATCCTCCTCCATACCTCATACAAATAATTGCAGTCCCAAAAAAGATGCCTAACAGTCTCCCGTGAATTACACCCAACCCTTGGACACACCTCAAATCTAACTAGCATTCTCCTCCTCTGCACATCTCTAACAGGCAATATATCATGCAACGCCATCCACACTATGTCCTTTTGTCTATTGGACATACCTCTCACGCCTAACTTCTTCCAAGTATCCACGACATCCTCTCCTCGCAAACCCACAATATTACACACAACCTCATTCACACACAACCTTTTTAGCACAGCCTTCTTATCCAGAAACCCACCCATAGGCACTGCAATCAAATCATATTTCCTAATGAACCTTTCAATCACAACATACCATACCGGACATACATAAGCAACAGGCACAGTAGCATCTCTCTTAAACCAATTTAACCCATAAAGCATCCAACCGGCCATATACCTTACCATATACGCACTCTTATTTCCTTTCCCCAAGAGCCCCACCACTATTTTAATATAATTTAACCCAAGAAAGACCTCCACATTCGGAAAACCCAAACCTCCATTCTCACAAGACTTATAAACATACTCACGCTTCAACTTTTCCATTTGACTTCCCCACAGAAAAGTAAAAAACATTTTCTCTGACTTTTTGATTTTCCTACTAGCGGAGGGAAAAATACTAGCCACAAAAACCAAAATAGGCAAAATCACTGCCTTAATTATCAACACCTTCCCTGATAAAGTCAGGTCTCTAAGTCTCCAAAAATTCAATTTCTTCTCAATCCTCTTGCCACATTCATCCCAACTCTCATTCCCTCTCAAGTCCTCATTAAACTGTATCCCCAACACTTTTACTGCACCCACTTCATTCCTCACTCCCTCCATACTTACCCTCCTATCCCCAAAGCACTTAAAGACACACTTATCCCAATTCACCTTAAAAGCTGATGCCCCACAAAAAAAATCCAACCATAATTTTGCTCTATTCAACCCAACCATACAATCACTCATAACCACAACATCATCCATATAACCCAGAATTTTAACGTATTTACCTCCACTCCCTGGGATCAAAAGACCTTTCACCACTTTATCTTTTCTTACCAAACACATCAAACTTTCGATCACACAAATAAACAAAACTGGGGACATAGGACACCCCTGTCTTACCCCAGATCTCACACATACTTTTGAACTTAAATTACCGTTCACCAACACTTCACTTGACACATCCCTATACAAACACTTCACACCTTCCAAAAACCTCACTGGGAAGCCCATCCTAACAAGTACAGCAAACATAAACACATGCGACACTCTATCAAACGCCTTTTCGAAATCTAACGTAAGCATCATACACTTCTGTTTCCTACTCATACAGTCACCAATCAAATCTCTCAGCAAAACCAAATTATCAGACATACTCCTACCTGGCACAGCACAGACTTGATCTTCACCCACAACCTTTCCTACCACCTCACGCATACGGTTAGCCAAAATTTTGCTAAAACATTTATAATCCACATTCAGCAATGAAATCGGTCTCCAATTACCCAAACACTTCTTATCCCCTTTCTTATAAATCAAAACAATCACACCCTCTTTCATAGACTCACACAAAACCCCCTTATCCCATATAAACTTACATACTTCCACCAAATCCAACCCTACTATCTCCCAGGCCTTCACATAAAATTCCACAGGAATACCATCTTTACCAGGTGTTTTATTTTTCCCGGCACTCATTATCACTTTCTTCACTTCTTCAGACGTTACATCCTCATTCAACCCCACACAATCCTCCTCTCTAAGAACATTTTCCAAACCATTCAAAACCTCATCCATCAACCCGATATCAATCCACTTTTTGCCATATAGCTCTGAATAAAACGATTCCACCACTTTTAACACATCCATACCCACTATACGCTCCCCCTTCGCATTAACAATTTCATCCATATCATCTTTCTTACCACACATTTTCTTGAAAAAAAACCTTGTGCATTTTTCATTTTTATCTAAGTACTCCACTTTAGACCTGAAAATAATCTCCTTTCCCTTTCTTTCCAAAACTTGCTTTAACTCGTTCCTTGCCTGCTCTAGCAAATCACTCATATCAATTCCCTTCTCACCCATCTTCCGCAACCATTCTATCCTAATATTCAATTCCTTATACTGGTTACGTTTCCTAGCAGCCTGCTTATATCCCCATCTCACAAAAAAAATTTTAATCTGCCCTTTCATCCAATCCCACCATTTAAGCACATCCACAAAACTATCTTTTTCTCCCTTCCACAAATCATACTTTCGTTTGAACTCATCCATCACTTCAACATCCTCCAATAATCTAATATTCAACTTCCACACCCCTTTCCCAAAACAAAGTTTACTACTTACCTCCACCCATACCCGTAAACATACATGGTCTGAAAAAGGTACCTCATTCTAAACCATCTTATTACACACTAAACCCTTAGATATGCAAATACGATAAATTCTTGACTCAATACCCCCTCTATCTGATTTATATGTTGGCGGTGGTGGTTTACCCAATGACAATTCGGCTGCATCTATAAAAGAAAAATCAGATATAAGTTGGTTAAGCTTTTTCCCAGTTACATCCAGACCATCCCCATCAAAAGAACAATTAAAGTCTCCCAAAAAAAAGGTAGGAATCCTTCCAGGTAAGAACAGACTTAGCTTTTCCAACAGCGCCAGCCTTTTTGCTCTATCTATAGGACAATAAGTATTCACCACCCTAACCCTAACTCCCCTACAACATACCACTGCAATTACACATCTACCTGTTTCCACCACTGTATAACTCTCCAGATCCATACCCATATTTCCTAATAGGATCCCCACCCCATCATTCTTATTGGAAGTAGATCCTGACCAGACATACTGCCCATATGGCCAATCCCCCTCCCCCAGTGACTCAGATATACCACACTCTTGCAGGCATATGATCTCTGCCCCAAGATTCCTAATATAGTCCAGCACAACAGCACGTCTAGGCTTTGATGTAATTTGCCTGACATTCAAGGATAAGACATTAAGTGTAATTTTGGGGTCCATATTTTGATCTTTTTCCGTAGATATCCACCAATACCCCACTGTTTAATCAGCCTACACCTCCTGGTGGCTGACAACCGGACACAAAGATAGCTTTGTCCACGTCTTCTCCTAAAAAAGGAAAGTCCTCAGGAAAATGAGAAATGGGGTAGACTCCCCTATCCGGGCTCACTCCATCTTCACTCAGAGGAGACAACATGGTGCAAAGTCTCTTAGAAGATGAACCTCCTTCCTCCTCCTCAGAAGGCCTCACAAGTGCAGTTGAAAAGTCCCCTTGACCACCTTCACCTTGTTGGTCCACCAGAATTCCTTCCCAGGAAAAGACAGGTGATTTGGACAAAGAACCATCCACCTCCCCATCACCTCTTAACCCAGCCAGGTCATCAGAGGGGTGAGGCAGGTCTTTCTCAACAGGTGCTACCTCCATTTCATCAGCCAGCGTATTTCCAGACCGATTTAACTCAGGGAGAGTCCCATCAGACACCTGGGCAGGCACCGACTCCTCAGTTCCCTGGGCAGCTGGGCCCTGAATCACATTAGACCTCATACTGCCAGGTTCACCTGCAACTACTTCCGCCAGAGTCCTAACCCTTCTGTTTTTAGCACGCTCTGGACAGTCTTTAAAGGCATGACCCACAATGCTGCACATGTTACACACAATTGGGTTTTTGCAATCCTTGGCCAGGTGACCGTCCTGATTACATTTGTTACATGTAACACCTTCTTGCGTACAATCTTCGTGAACATGGCCATATCTTTTACATTTCCTGCAAAACACAGGAGGCTGGGGAAAAAATAAGTAGCCTTTGTCCCGGCCGATGGCAAAATTCCTAGGAGGGTATTTCACACCCAGAGGCCCTGAAGGATCCTCCTCAAATCTCACAAAGAATTTATGCTTCCCTGTCCAGAGGGATTCAGCATTTAACACCTGGTGAGAATAGCTGACGTAAGAGCAGTACTTCTTTAAGAAGGAAGTAATATCATCCACCATCACATAAGGATTGTACATCAAAACAACCAGTGGAACATCGTTGTTATATAAAACGGTGAAGATAAGTCCATCCAACCCAGGGTTTTGCAAGTTAGCATTAATTGCGGCATACAAGTTGTAACAAGCATTCAAACTTTTAAGAACCAAAGTGAAGCGATTACCTCTGGGATCTTGAAGACAAAGGATGTCGTTCCTACTCACGTTGAGGGTCTTGAAAATGACTTCATTCACCAGGTGTTTCAATGAAAAAAGGTCCTTCTTGTTCAAGGGTACGTCAATGCCAAATCCATTCTTGATCCGGGTTTCCCCGATCCCAGCGTATCGAAGCCTAGCTCCCATGATCGCTCGACAGTTGATCACCCAGCCTACCCCCTTATAGCAGCAGTTGGCTTAAGCCACCGAAGTGGCGATGCCAAAAGGCCAAGGGCATGACATGCTGACCTCCTCTTGACACGGGATCGTGCCAAAAGGCCGAGAAGCGATAACCCGAACGGGCCGCGCGTTGCCCGAGCCTGCCCGATACTGCTGTTCAGCCCTTGCAGCGATTCAGCCTACTTCTAGGCAATTCCATGGGGCCCTGCAGGCTCACACACTCACAGCTACACGGGAGGTGAATAAAGGCCGGAGAGGAAGCCAGACAGGATTTGCTTCTTTTGCTTGCACCACAATGCAGTGCTGAAAGAGGAGGAATCTACATAAAAACGCCTTCCTGGCAACGCCCAAATGCCCTGCTGCCATGCAGATAAACACTGGCAGCGGCAGCAAGTGCATGCCCACAGCCACCCCTTGTTCCATCACACCTTGTATCAGCTGTAATCCAGTCCAGTCCAGTGCTGCCTGCTGAGCAGCACTGACCAACACTGCCTGGGCCCAGGCTTTTATCTCTGAGGCCCCATTATGATGTCAGAAAGCTGGCTCTGGCTCCTCAGGGCTCCACTATGACACGTGCAAAGTTCCGTCTGAACTTTATATAAGACGGTGCGGCTCAGTCAGTCACTCAGTGTTGCCTGAGAGGGCAACACTGCAACAGCCGGCCGCCAGGCTGTCTTTTTTTGCACAGCTAGTTGCCTCCAGGAGGCCACAAGAGGGAGACAAGGGACTGCAAAATGGAAAATAAGCATCCACCAACTTTACAGACAACTTCTCCTTGCTCCTACAACCTCCATCCTTGCACAGTTTGTTATTCTTCTAGGTAACATAGTAACAAATCCAAATTGCTGCTCTCTTTGTAGGCAAGCAAGGCTTTGTTGCAACTGCAATTCTTACTCCTTCTTGAAATGTAGGGACGACAGTACATTCCATCACATCCATCTAGTGTACACAGGTAGGTCCATTGTGGCGGGCGGGCGGGCGGCTTTAATGGCTGTTTGCTGTTCCCCTACTCCACTCCACTATTTGACTGTGGTGCTGCATCAATCAGTGGCTGGCTCAGGTGCAGCTCTTTAACTTACCTAAAAGGGAGGGCGGAGAGAAGACAAGGAAGGTGAATGAGCTGTTCCAATGTGAAATGCCGGAAACACAGACACACAGACGACACAAAACAAGAGGTGGCAATGTATTCATTAATTGCATTTAATCAATTAGCTCATTATCACTCATGCATTGTCCAACAGGTGTTGAAATAATGGGATTAAAAGGGGAGATCCCTTCAGAAAGACAGAAACAATGGCAAACACAAAAAACACTTTTGGAATCTGATTTTAGTCAACACATAAGGAAAGGGTGCACCGGTCCTGGAAATACTGCAATACCAGGTCAATGCGTGGAGTGGACAGAGCAAGCTCTATTTCCATCTCCCTGTTCTAAAAATCCATTTAATATATGGTCCCCAGATAGGGGACGTATCAGATATTAAACTGATAAGAACAGATTTTTACATTTTTATTTTTTTAGTTCTTATTCAGCTATTTCTTATAAAATCTGCGAAACAGAAAAAAGCTTCAGTTCAAACATCTTCCAACAGGACGTTCCAACTTCTTAAATTCCACCAGCTTGAGGCTTTTGGACCCACTCTCTTCCTGTCCAACAAATAGAAGACGTAAATTTCACTTAGGGCCAGCTTTATACAGTCTTTCTCGGAAATGGTGTCTCTTCTGAACAGTAAGATGTTGCGCACCTTCCATAGGGCATTTTTTAAACAGTTCAAGATAATCCACAACACTCTCTTCTTCTCTCCCACAGGATGCTTGAAGTCTCCATACAGCACCACTTCATGGTTCAGGAACCTTAATTCACAGGTAAATTTCAGTAGAATGCCAACAGTTTTCCATACCTTCTGAGCATAGGCACAGTTCCACATTAAGTGCATGACGCTTTCTTCTCCAGGACACCCAGCTCTTGGGCATCTTGGAGTGGAGACGAGCCCTCTTCTATACTGAAATGCCCTGGTAGGGAGACTTTCGTGTAGAATCATCCAAGACAAGTCTTTAAGAACATTGGATAGGTAAGGAGCATTGGTGTTTCTCCATAGCTCCATAGACTTTGATGTAGTGAAGTTACTCACATTTGTTGTCTCTTGGTGACTGTCCAGCAACATTCTCAGCTTTCTGGCATTCTTAAGATGTTCCTGTTCCATACCTTCCAGTTGGTAGACACGGATGGTTCTTTCCAAACATACATACTGCACAGGTGGTAGCAGCAGGGTAGGCTTTGTAAGGGGCAGCTCTATCCACTTTCTCTTTCTGAACACGTGTCCAGCAGCATACCTTAGAAAATAGGCCCAGGTTTTATTCGTCTTGATGTTCTTGAAACACAAGGAGAAATACTGCAGATATAGAAAGCGTTTAAAGAAGATAATCTCCTTTCCTCCATTCTTCTTCTGCTTGTACATTATCTCTCGTCTAACTTTCTCCATTTTTGAATTCCAGATGAAATGGAAACATATCCTTTGGAGTTCCTTAAGACGATTTTCGCTTGGTAGAAAAACCTGGCTCAAGTACAACAGCAGAGGTAGTACTAGTGCCTTGATGACCAAGTTCTTCCCTTCAATTGTTAGCTGTCTGAGTTTCCAAAACTCAATCTTCTTCTTCACCTTTTCACTTATCAGCTCCCAGCTTTCTTTTCCATCATTCTGGGGCGTGAATATGACACCAAGAATTTTAATTCTGTCGCACTGGGTATTGACCTCAGGTAAGTCGAAATCCCTCCATTCCTTCAGTGTGAAGCAGTCGCACTTATTCTTATTCAATCTGAATCCTGATGCTTGACAGAAGAAGTCTGTTAGCAGTAGCGCCCTCCTCACAGATTGTTTATTGGAGCATAGAATATTGACATCGTCCATATAGGCACTTACTTTCACTGACTGCCCACCTCCTCCTGGAATCGGCACCCCTCTAATGATCTTATCTTTCCTCAACAGCGTGAGCAGGGGTTCGAGGACACAGATGAAGAGGATGGGCGACAGGGGGCATCCTTGTTTTACCCCAGACATCAGATCCACTTTTCCAGACAAGAAGCCATTAATGGTAACTTGGCTATAGGATTCTTTGTACAGTAATGCGACTTGTTTGATCACTGTCTCAGGAAAATTCATTTTCTTCAGCACAAGCCACAGGAAATCGTGCGAGACTCGGTCATAGGCCTTCTGAAAGTCCAGTGACAATACGGCCAAATCTTGCTTTCTGTCTTTGGAGTACCAGATGCAGTCCCTGATGGTATTTAGGTTATCTGCAATACTTCTACCCGGTACCCCACAAACTTGGTCTTGGTGGATGACCTTGTCGATGTGTTTCTTAATTCTATTAACCAAGATTTTGGATAACACCTTGTAATCGACATTGAGGAGGGTTATTGGCCTCCAATTTTCAAGACTGGTCTTGTCTCCTTTCTTGAACAGCAAAGTAACTATTCCTCTCCTCCATGACTCAGGTAACAGCTCGCTCTTCATTGCTGCTTTGAAGATCTCCAGCAGGTCTTCCTTCAGAGTGTTCCAGAATGTTGAAAAGAACTCCACTGATAGACCATCTGATCCTGGAGCCTTCCCTCTTGCGAAACTCTTGATTACACTCAGGAGTTCTCCCAAGGTAAGTTCCTTGCATAAGTCTTCTTTCTCAGCTTGGCCAAGCTTAAGTTCTAGCGCTTCTAGGGCGTGTGAGACAAAAGACATATCTATCTTCTTTTTGTCAAAGAGAGACTGATAGAATTTCTTGGCCTCTTGAAGCATACCTTCTTTGCTGGTTTGACCAGCGATATTGGTCATGATATTTTTCTGTTCCATACTTTTCTTGAAAAAGAAGCGTGAACATTTCTCGTTATTTTCCAACTGTTGCACTTTAGTATTAAAGATCACTTCTTGTCCTTTTTGATGGATGACCTCTTTAATTTCTTTCTTAATTTTTCCCACCAGGTCAGCGATATCAACACCAGCGTTCTTCAAACTCAGGTAAGTCTGTAATTTTGTGTTGAGTCTCTTGTACCACCTTTTCTTCTCTCGGGCTCTTTTAATCCCATAATCTAAGAAGAAGTTCTTGATCTTCTCTTTAGTATTGTCCCACCATTCTAGGATTGATGGAAATTTTCCTTTAGCAGTTGCCCATTTTTTATAGGCTACAATGAATTCCTCCTGCATCACTTTGTCTTCCAGAAAGCTGGTATTTAATCTCCATACTCCTCTTCCTCTTTCATTTGCAGGGATATGAATAGTTGCACTGAGCATTTTATGGTCAGAGAAGATATTGTCTTCAATCTTAATATCCACTGGCTTCATATTTTTGGATGTGAGTACATAATCCAGTCTGGACTTGACTGTAACGTTCTCCCAGGTATAACCTGGTTCAGACCTCTTCAGACTCCTCCATACATCAGACAATTCAAAATCGCAAATGAAATTTTTCCACTGTTGGACGGTTTTATCTTCTCTTCTTGCAGCACCTCCAGTTCGATCTTCAATTTCGAGTGCACAATTGAGATCACCTGCTACTACAAGCGATGTTGAGCCGGCAATAAATGGCTGGATATCTTCAATCAATTCTGACCTTTCATTAGTATCAGGTGAGGCATACACATTGAGGAGTTTCACTTCACTCCCATTATAGTCAACAATAACTAAAAGCGCCCTCCCGGGGATAAGTTCAACAAAGGAAATAATTCGGCAATTCTGCCCTTTCAATAAAACGCCTACTCCTGTTGACTTATTTGAATTTTCGCCTGACCAAACTGATTGTCCGTGAGGCCAACTGTCTCTCAGCTCTTTATAGTCCATACTGTGATCTATATCACATTCTTGCAGAAAAACAATATCAAAGTTCAATGTGCTCAAAAACGAAAAAAAGGCAGCCCTTCTGGCAGAGCTCCTCACACTCCTCACATTCAGCGAGAGCAACTTCAGACAGGACATCATTCAGACTTCATGATGACCCATCAGAATCAGAAAGTTCAGGAAGTATATCCCCCAGGCTTGGAGTTGCGAACTCCTGGATATCCATGGTGGGCTGGATAGGTTGGGACATTTCAATTGCCGATACTGGCTGCGGTGTCTCCATTGCCAGCACTGGCTGTACGTCTTTTAATTTTGCCTTCATAGCCTTTTTCGACTTGACACTACTAGACTCAGCCGACTCAACCTTTTTCCTTTTTCTTTTCTCCTCCAGCTCCATCACTTCACCCCAGTCATCCTCTTGGCCATCAGGAAGACTGGGAGAGCGGACATCAGTCACACGAGAACCGCTAGATGGCAGACCCTCGGCCTCGGATGGGACATCGGACTCTGTAACTGCTACAGGACCGGCCACCATTACGGAAGGACTCAGGATAATGGATAGGTTCTTTTTTCCCTCTGATACTGGGGCCACCTTCCGTATGAGGCCAGCAACAGATGGCCCAGCAGCAGGCTCCTTGGATAGAATAGTCAGTCCAGGTTGTTGTTGAGCTGACGCTGCAACCTGCGCCCAAGTCTTTACCCTATCTGGGCAATCTTTGAATGTGTGTCTCTTCCCACCACACAGATTACATGTGATCTCCTCCTGACACTCGTCTCTATTGTGGCCAAGCTTCCCACAGTGACTGCAGAAGCGTGTGTCAGCCGCCTCTGCTTTACATCCATCTGGCTTGTGCCCAAACTTCCTACATTTCCTACAATAGGAGGGCATATTGTTGTAGAACAGATAGCCTCTGTCACGGCCAATGGTGAAATTGGAAGGCGGGTGGTGAACTCCCCCAATCCCATCTGGGTCTGCTCCAAACTTCACCAAAAATTTGTATTTGCCTGTCCATAGGCCAACTTCGTCCATCACCTTCTGGCCATTTTTAATGTCCGTACAATACCGCAGCAGGAACCGAGCAATATTGTCCATGGTGACATACGGATTGTACATGAAGACAGTCACATACGCTTCACCATAGGAGTAGAGCAACGTGAATTTAAGTCCCTCCAGCTCTGGACTCCCCTCTTTCAATTTCAGAGTCTGGTAGAAGTTCTGGCAGGCAGCTGTTGTCTCCAAGACCAGGATGTAATAGTCTTTTGCCGGATGTTGTAGGCAGAGAATGTCATTCTTTTCCACCAGAAGAAGTCCAAACAGGATCTCTGTAGCCAGATGTTTCAATCCGAACTCCTCCCGATAATTTTCTCCAATATCAATTCGGATGCCGTTCTTCACAAAATTTTGTCCACGCTCCAGGAATCGGATTCGGCCATAAGAAGCCATATTATCTGTATCCCTGTCTGGGAACTCAGTCGATCGCCTTCTTGTTCTCCGTGGTCTTCCCCTTATAGCAGCATAGAGCTTCAGACAGTAAACTGCCAATGCTCTAAGGCCAAGGGTATGACAGGCTAGGAGACCCTCTGACAAGCCACTTGAGCTTAGCCAAAAGGCCGAGAAGCGATAACCCGAACGGGCTGCGCGTTGCCCGAGCCTGCCCGATACTGCTGTTCAGCCCTTGCAGCGATTCAGCCTACTTCTAGGCAATTCCATGGGGCCCTGCAGGCTCACACACTCACAGCTACACGGGAGGTGAATAAAGGCCGGAGAGGAAGCCAGACAGGATTTGCTTCTTTTGCTTGCACCACAATGCAGTGCTGAAAGAGGAGGAATCTACATAAAAACGCCTTCCTGGCAACGCCCAAATGCCCTGCTGCCATGCAGATAAACACTGGCAGCGGCAGCAAGTGCATGCCCACAGCCACCCCTTGTTCCTTCACACCTTGTATCAGCTGTAATCCAGTCCAGTCCAGTGCTGCCTGCTGAGCAGCACTGACCAACACTGCCTGGGCCCAGGCTTTTATCTCTGAGGCCCCATTATGATGTCAGAAAGCTGGCTCTGGCTCCTCAGGGCTCCACTATGACACGTGCAAAGTTCCGTCTGAACTTTATATAAGACGGTGCGGCTCAGTCAGTCACTCAGTGTTGCCTGAGAGGGCAACACTGCAACAGCCGGCCACCAGGCTGTCTTTTTTTGCACAGCTAGTTGCCTCCAGGAGGCCACAAGAGGGAGACAAGGGACTGCAAAATGGAAAATAAGCATCCACCAACTTTACAGACAACTTCTCCTTGCTCCTACAACCTCCATCCTTGCACAGTTTGTTATTCTTCTAGGTAACATAGTAACAAATCCAAATTGCTGCTCTCTTTGTAGGCAAGCAAGGCTTTGTTGCAACTGCAATTCTTACTCCTTCTTGAAATGTAGGGACGACAGTACATTCCATCACATCCATCTAGTGTACACAGGTAGGTCCATTGTGGCGGGCGGGCGGGCGGGCGGCTTTAATGGCTGTTTGCTGTTCCCCTACTCCACTCCACTATTTGACTGTGGTGCTGCATCAATCAGTGGCTGGCTCAGGTGCAGCTCTTTAACTTACCTAAAAGGGAGGGCGGAGAGAAGACAAGGAAGGTGAATGAGCTGTTCCAATGTGAAATGCCGGAAACACAGACACACAGACGACACAAAACAAGAGGTGGCAATGTATTCATTAATTGCATTTAATCAATTAGCTCATTATCACTCATGCATTGTCCAACAGGTGTTGAAATAATGGGATTAAAAGGGGAGATCCCTTCAGAAAGACAGAAACAATGGCAAACACAAAAAACACTTTTGGAATCTGATTTTAGTCAACACATAAGGAAAGGGTGCACCGGTCCTGGAAATACTGCAATACCAGGTCAATGCGTGGAGTGGACAGAGCAAGCTCTATTTCCATCTCCCTGTTCTAAAAATCCATTTAATATATGGTCCCCAGATAGGGGACGTATCAGATATTAAACTGATAAGAACAGATAAGGTTTCAACAAAGATTTTATTGATTCACAAGTTCGTCATACAATAAAATACAATATGTACATTAATATAAAACTGTTTTCCATAATTGTACATTCCAAGCACTATTTGCATCTCTTGTTCCATAGTTTTTCCTGTCCCTTAAAAAATATATGTACATTTCACTAAAAGCAAGTTTAATACATTCGTCCACAGAAATAAAATCACGTTTAAAAAGTAAAATATTTCTGACTTTCCAAATGGCGTTTTTAAGACAATTTATCATACTCCAACAAACCATGTACTGTTTAAAAGTTGGGCAATTAAATAGTCCGTAAATTATATATTCTTATGTTAGATCTTTTAATCCACAAGTCCATTTTAAAAGCACGCCGACTTTCCTCCAAACTTCTTGTGCGTAAGGACAGTTCCAAAATAAATGTAGCACAGATTCATCATTCGCACAAGAGTCTCTTGGGCATTTTGCCCTTGCCACCAGGCCTCTCCTGTGCTGAAAGTCTCTTGTTGGGAGGCACTGGTGGACCATCATCCAGGCAAGGTCTATATGTCCATTTGCGAGAAATTTCCCAAAGACGTTCCGCCATACTTGTCTAGACCTCGTCTGGGAATAGTTTGCCATAGGGATAACCTCCTCATTCCCCCTTAGAATTGCAGACAGTTTCCTCTGGTCCTTTAAAACGTCGCTTTCTTGGTCCTTTAAATGAAATGTTCGTATAGTCTTTTCTAAAATCACATAATGCTTTGGGGGGCATAAAAGAACAGGGGAATTCAACGGAGGCATACACCATTTTTTAAAAACCATACCGGCAGCGTACTTTAAAAAACAACTAAAAACGCCATTGGAATTAAAACATTTAAAACAGAAGCAGAAAAATTTGACATAAAAGAAAATATGCAAATTAGGGACATCTTTTCCACCATTCAACTTGCTTTTGTACATATGATCTCTTTTTAATCTTTCCATCTTTGAACCCCATAAAAACATAAATATAATTCTGGTTAGTTTTTTAATCAAAACATCCGATGGAGGGAAAACCATTCCCACATATAACATTAGCGGCAGTAAGATCATTTTTATTATTAATACCTTGCCCTCCATCGTCAATTCTCTAAGGTTCCAGAAAGAGATATTTTTTTCCATTTTGCATAAAATCTCATCTCAATTGTCAATCCCATCATTTGTTTCTTTGAAAATGATACCAAGAATTTTTATTTTATCTTGTTTTATGCTAATTTCCGGAGTCTGGGAGGCGTCCCAAGCTCCAACGCTCAGACATTCACTTTTTGCAACGTTTAATTTAAAACCTGAAGCCTGGCTAAAAAACTCTGTGCACCTTAAGGTTCTTTTGAGCGAAGCAGGGTCTGTACATGCTACTGTCACATCATCCTTATAGCTCAACACTTTTACCTGGTTGCCACCTCCTCCAGGGATAGGAACCCCTCTGATGACTTTGTCCTTGCGTATCTGACACAATAGGGGCTCCATTGCACATATAAATAAAATCGGGGAGAGCGGACACCCCTGCTTCACTCCAGATTTTAAAACCACATTTTCGGTTAAAAACCCATTAATAGAAATTTGGCTAAAACAAGACTTATATAGAACCTTAATACGACTTAAAATCATCTCAGGGATTGACATTTTCTTTAAAACATTAAAAAGGTACAAATGTGAAACTCTGTCAAAAGCCTTCTCAAAATCTAGCGCTAGGAGGGCTAAACCTTGACTCCGGTCTCTTGAATACCATATGACATCACGGATTATATTTAAAGTCTCAGTAATACTGCTCCCAGGAACCCCACAAACCTGGTCCGGATGTATAATTTTGCTGATCACTATTTTTAACCGGTTTGCAATTATCTTGGCCATTACTTTGTATTCCATATTTAGGAGGGTGATAGGTCTCCAGTTCCCCAGCAGAGTCCGATCTCCTTTTTTAAAAATCAAAGACACTACCCCCTTCCTCCATGAAACCGGCAACATATTTACAGTAAAAGCATCTTTAAATAACACAAAAAGGTCGTCCTTTAAAATGTCCCAAAACGTTAGATAAAATTCGATGGGAAGTCCATCTGAACCAGGAGCTTTCCCATAAGAAAAACTTTTAAAAACAGTAAAAAGTTCTTCTAAGTTGATATCACGTGATAAAACCTCCTGGTCTAAAACATCTAACTTAAGATCAAGGACATTAAGAGCATCTGTTAAAAAGGACATATCAATACACTTTTCATTAAAAAGGAGCTGGTAAAAATCATGAGCAGACTTTAAAATACCTTCCCTAGAGGTTTGACCCTCCAAGTTTAAAATCACATCTCTTTTATCCATAACTTTTTTGAAGAAAAATCGGGAACATTTTTCTCCTTCCTCCAGATGTTGAACTCGGGATCTGAAAATAATTTGTTTACCTCTTTGTTCTAAACATTTCTTAATTTCTGCTTTCATACTTTCTATATCTTCTTTCACATCTATCCCCAGCTCCTTGAATTTAAAAAGTGTTTGCAACCTTGTGTTAAAATTATAAAACCATTGTTTCTTTTCTTTTGCTTTCCTCTTACCTGCTTTAATAAAAAATAACTTAATTTTTGTTTTTATTTCTTCCCACCAGGTCAGCATTGGTATGTCGGGGTTTTTCTGCTGCTGCCAACACTGGTAGGATTGGCCAAATTCCAGCTGAGTCAGAGGATCCTCCAGCAGGTGCGTACTCAACCTCCAGAGGCCCTTGTTTACCTTCAGTTCACCACTAAACTCTATCTTAGCCTGCAAGAGTTTGTGGTCAGAAAATATATTAGATATTAAAACAAATTTCACTGGGTTAAAATCCTCTGATAAAAATATAAAATCGATCCTAGAAGCCACTCTCCCATTGGACCATGTGTGGCCTAGGTCTGCCGGCAAGAGCAACTTCCAGGCATCCCTCAGCTTAAAATCGCATAAAAAATTCTTAAGCAGGTAAGAGGTCTTATCTAGTTTGCGGAGAGGGTCACCCCCCTGCCGGCATTCTCCTTCACATATACAATTGAAATCTCCTCCTACTAATAAGGGGGATGACCCAACACAAAACAATGGTAAAATTTGCATTAACTCCGCCCTCTCCTGCTTATCAGGAGAGGCATATACATTTAAAATACGAAGCCATTAAAATTCAGGTGGACTACTATTGCTCTGCCAGGTAAAATCTCAGTCACAGAATGTATAATAGTAGAAAAGCCACGGCAGAGCAGTCCTACCCCAGCAGATCTATTTTCATTGGAGCCGGACCACACGGAAGGACCCAGCTTCCAATCTTTTTTAATGTCCGAATAGTCTATTGCGTGTTGAAATCCACACTCCTGTAACAAGCAGAAATCAAAGTCCTCAGTCTCTAGGAAGGAAAACAAAGCAGCCCTACGAGCGGGGCTCTTTAATAGTCTCACGTTCAGTGAGACGACATTGACGAGAGGCATTACACATATTATGGTGGCGGATCGTCCATGCTCGAGCCACAACTAAACTCCTGGATGTCTAGCCCACCAAAGATCTCCTGCTCAGGAGACCCAGGCGACTGGATGTTCTGGGGGTTGGAAGCAGACAACTGATAGGTCATCGGCCAAGCAGATATCCGGGGAGTCAAGTTCCACTCCCCTCCGCCACTTCCTTACTGGTTCATTCTCCCTCTCATCGCTGTCATCTCCTCCCCGCTCACTGGAGGCTGCTCTCTTCTCACCCTCTGGAATGCTTGACTCCATCTCCTCCACGATGTTTTGGTGGTCCTCAGAGCGGTCGTCAAGGGTCTTCAGCGAAGTCTCCTTCCTAGGCTGGCTCTTCTCACGTTGGGACTTTGAGGTCATTTGCATAGATCCTCCCTCTGGTGTTGAAAGGGATTTCTGCTCGGACTTGCGGCTGGTATTTGGGGTCGTCATTGCAGGGCTCTCCACTGAAGTTATGGAGACCCTCTGCTCTGACCCACTGATGGCAACACCACGGGACTTACAAGCAGAGGCCTGACCAGGAACTGTGTCAGGCTCCCGCTCTGTCCCAACCGCACTCCTGCTACAGGAGGCGCCCTTGACCTTCATCGCCTTGTCCACTGATAGAGATTCAGCAGACATTGGCTCCGGTCTTGAAATCACAGTCTCTTGTCTGGCGCCCTGGGTCATCATCACCCGATCCTCAGCAGACGTTACTGAAGATCGCTTTGGCTCTGACCCAGGTGTGGATTTCACAAAACTCTTCACCGTGTCAGCGTAGGTACGATTCCTGGCTCTGCTGGGGCAATCCCTGAACATGTGGCCCTTGCCCCCACATAAATTGCACAGTCTCTCTTTGGGGCAACTCTTCATTTGATGTCCGTATTGGCCACAATTATTGCACCTATCCAACTTCTCATCTTTGCAGGAAACCTGGGTATGTCCAAAGCGTCCACACTGCCGGCAATATGTGGGCATACCCGGGTAAAATATATAACCTCTGCTTTTCCCAATAACTACGGTAGAGGGTGGGTGCTGCATGCCTCCGATTCCCTCTGGGTCTTTTTTTAAGCGGACCAAAAATTTTTGCTTGCCTCCCCAAAATCCAACAGCATTATTAATTTTGTTCATAAATTTTACGTCATCACAATATCTCTGAAGGTAAGTGGTTATATCATCAGTCTCTACATGGGGATTGTAGAGATAGACTACCAGAGGGATCTCATCATAGGCAAAAAGTAATACGAACTCTAGTCCATCAAACTTTTCATCATACATTAGTTCGTTTACCTTCTTTACGACGTTCTGGCAGCACCCGAGATCCTGGAAGGTGATGGTGTGGGTTCCTTTGGCTTCGTTGTCCTGGAAGCAAAAAATATCCCTGTGATGTAGTCCAAGCGAACCCAAAAGCACTTCTCTGGCGATAAATTCCAAGTTCTTCTTTGGTCTGTGTCTTTCCTCCACTTCAATACGAATAGTATTCTTCATCCGGGCCTCACCCGATGCGTACGAAATCCTGGCTGGCATCTCTCCCGTCTGGCAGGAAACAGGCCGATTGCCTGGGGATCCCTTCCCGTTGCTCCCGGACTAGGCCTTTCTCCCAATAGCGACAGGGGGGTGAAGTCTGGGCTATGAACCCAGACGATCCCCCCAGGCCGAGAGAAAGGGTACCGGAAGCACCTCCTGACAAGTCTCCTGGATAAATCCAATTGATCTTAGCCAGAAGGCCGAGAAGCGATAACCCGAACGGGCCGCGCGTTGCCCGAGCCTGCCCGATACTGCTGTTCAGCCCTTGCAGCGATTCAGCCTACTTCTAGGCAATTCCATGGGGCCCTGCAGGCTCACACACTCACAGCTACACGGGAGGTGAATAAAGGCCGGAGAGGAAGCCAGACAGGATTTGCTTCTTTTGCTTGCACCACAATGCAGTGCTGAAAGAGGAGGAATCTACATAAAAACGCCTTCCTGGCAACGCCCAAATGCCCTGCTGCCATGCAGATAAACACTGGCAGCGGCAGCAAGTGCATGCCCACAGCCACCCCTTGTTCCTTCACACCTTGTATCAGCTGTAATCCAGTCCAGTCCAGTGCTGCCTGCTGAGCAGCACTGACCAACACTGCCTGGGCCCAGGCTTTTATCTCTGAGGCCCCATTATGATGTCAGAAAGCTGGCTCTGGCTCCTCAGGGCTCCACTATGACACGTGCAAAGTTCCGTCTGAACTTTATATAAGACGGTGCGGCTCAGTCAGTCACTCAGTGTTGCCTGAGAGGGCAACACTGCAACAGCCGGCCGCCAGGCTGTCTTTTTTTGCACAGCTAGTTGCCTCCAGGAGGCCACAAGAGGGAGACAAGGGACTGCAAAATGGAAAATAAGCATCCACCAACTTTACAGACAACGTCTCCTTGCTCCTACAACCTCCATCCTTGCACAGTTTGTTATTCTTCTAGGTAACATAGTAACAAATCCAAATTGCTGCTCTCTTTGTAGGCAAGCAAGGCTTTGTTGCAACTGCAATTCTTACTCCTTCTTGAAATGTAGGGACAACAGTACATTCCATCACATCCATCTAGTGTACACAGGTAGGTCCATTGTGGCGGGCGGGCGGGCGGCTTTAATGGCTGTTTGCTGTTCCCCTACTCCACTCCACTATTTGACTGTGGTGCTGCATCAATCAGTGGCTGGCTCAGGTGCAGCTCTTTAACTTACCTAAAAGGGAGGGCGGAGAGAAGACAAGGAAGGTGAATGAGCTGTTCCAATGTGAAATGCCGGAAACACAGACACACAGACGACACAAAACAAGAGGTGGCAATGTATTCATTAATTGCATTTAATCAATTAGCTCATTATCACTCATGCATTGTCCAACATGTGTTGAAATAATGGGATTAAAAGGGGAGATCCCTTCAGAAAGACAGAAACAATGGCAAACACAAAAAACACTTTTGGAATCTGATTTTAGTCAACACATAAGGAAATACTGCAATACCAGGTCAATGCGTGGAGTGGACAGAGCAAGCTCTATTTCCATCTCCCTGTTCTAAAAATCCATTTAATATATGGTCCCCAGATAGGGGACGTATCAGATATTAAACTGATAAGAACAGATTTTTTTTTTTTTTTTTTTTTTTTTAAACCCTCAGATAGGGTTGAGAGTACATACATCTATACTCTCTGTGATACTGGTACTCGTATACCTCATCACCCTGTCATCACCAGGCTTTATTACATATTCATTAATTACATAACATTTATAACATACATAATACAGGCATGAAAAAATCAATACAGGTCAACAACATCTAGCCATTTTTTGACCTTCCAGATTCCCTCCGCATCCATCCCACCCTTTTTTTTATCCCACAAAAAACAAACATAAAGTTTACCTAACACCATCCTAACACTGTCATTCACACTCAATTCCTTTCTCCTATACACATAGACATTCCTCACATCCCACAAAACTTCTTTAATACACGCCAAGAACAGCCACAGTACTCTCTCCTTCACACCACCACATACACTCAACCCAAACATCAAACACTCGAATGTCATGAAATTAACCCCTGTTAGTTCTTTACATAAAGGCCCCAACCTCTTAATAACATCTCTCGCAAACTTACAGTTCCAAAACAAATGGACAATATTTTCACACCCATTACAACTCTCTCTTGGACATCTTTCTTCTCTCACAAGACCCCTATTTCTCTGAAATTCACGCACAGGCAACACACCATGCAAACTCTGCCATACTATTTCTCTCTGTTTGTTTGACATACCATCCATTCTAATTTTCTTCCACACCCTTTGCACATCACCACCTCTCACAGTATTTATCCCGCTCACTACTTCCTTACTCTCAATCATTCTCAAAACCACCCGTTTATTTTTCAACACATTCTTTTCAACTTCTCGCAACTCAAACTTCTCCAAGAACTTCACTACCCACTCATACCACTTGGGAATTTCACCCGACACAGGTTTATTCAAACCAGGCTGATACCATTTCAGCCTAACAAAAATTCTTCCGCCCAAATATTTAGACATACAAGACACCTTCCGATCCCTATCAATTATTACCAATAAAAATACCAACATATTAACTCCAAAATATACTTCTAAATTTGGAAAACTCATCCCACCATTTTTCCAACTTTTCACCACTACCTCTCTTCTCAACCGTTCCATTTTGGAACCCCAGAAAAAAATAAATAAAACCCTATTTACTCTCCTCAAGCACATATTATCTGGTGGAAAAATCATTGCAATGTACAAAAAAATAGGCAATACCACACTTTTGATCACCACAATTTTCCCTATGAAAGAAAGGCTTCTCAACTTCCAAAAATTTAGCCTGACCTCTACTTTCTTTTTTGCATCCTCCCAACTTTCCCTCCCATCTAATTTATCATCAAATTTAACCCCCAAGATCTTAATAGGACCAGTCACTTTATTTACTCCCACATCATCTGACATCTCCCTGCTACCAAAACATTTACATTCACTCTTCAACCAATTGACCTTAAAGGCAGATGCTCCACAAAAAATAGACACTAACAACTTAACTCTCTTCACCGAACATTCAGAATCACACACCACACACACATCATCCATATAACCACTCACCTTTACTTGTCTTCCATCACTACCGGGCAAAAAAACTCCCCTTACTACTTTGTCACGCCTAATAAGACAAAGCAACGGCTCTATTGCGCAAATAAAGACAACAGGTGACAGTGGACATCCCTGTCTAACACCAGAACAAACATTCACTCTCCTTCCTAATCTTCCATTTACAAGCACACTACTATATATTCCCTGATACAAACTTCTCACTCTTCCAACAAAATCACTCGGAAACCCCATACGTAACAATACTCTGAACAAAAAATTATGTGCCAACCTATCGTATGCCTTCTCAAAATCTAGAGACAGCACAAACACATCCTTCTTTCTACTCTTACAATCCCACAGACAATCTCTCAACAAACACAGACACTCTTGGATACGACGCCCAGGCACAGCACAGAACTGATCATCCCCCACTACACTCTCAACAACACTCTTCATCCTATTTGCAATCATTTTTGCATATATTTTATAGTCACAATTAAGTAGACTTATTGGACGCCAATTTTTCAAGTTTCTTATATCCCCTTTCTTTGGGATCAAGACCACCACACCACTCTTCATACCCTTTGCAATTTCCATATGCTCCCACATATATTCACACACTCTCACAACATCCTTCCCTATGACCTTCCACATCACACGATAAAATTCTATTGGCAAACCATCCTCTCCAGGCGTCTTATTTGCTGCCATTCTCTCCACCACTTCCCATACTTCCTCACTAGACACCTTACGCATAATCATCTCTTTCTCACTCTCCCCAAGCTTATTTTCTAACACACTCAAAACTTCACTCTCCAAATTCTCATCCCTCCATTTCACCGCATACAAATCTTCATAAAACTTTGCAATCTCCTCACTCACCTCATCACCGCACACTTCACTTCCATCTTCTTTCAAAACAACCTCAATTGCTGGTTTCTTTGAAAAAACTTTCTTAAAGAAGAAACGCGAACACTTCTCATCCTGTTCCATTTTATCCAACTTTGCTCTGAAAATAATGTTCCTCCCCTTTTCAGACAAAAAATTTTTAATTTCCCTTCTCACACCCACAATTTCATCCTCAACATCCATTCCTTCCTCTCTCAATCTATACAAAAACCTCAATCTTGAATTCAGTCTGACATAATTTCTCCTTCTAATTGTACCTGCTTTATATCCAACAGTTTTGAAAAAGGACTTTGTTTTACATTTCACCCACTCCCACCACAAAAGTATATCTCCAAATTCACTTTGTTTTTCACTCCACACTGCATACAACCGTTCATACTGCTCCCTCACATCCACACTATCTAGATGACTTATGTTGAGCTTCCACAATCCTCTCCCATACGTACCACTCATCCCAACATCAACCCCACAGAACAATGCATCATGGTCCGAATACATTACAGGCTTCTGTCTATAACTTACTGACTTCACATTTTCGGACAGTAAACAATAATCTAATTTGGAGTGGATACCCCCTCTATCAGAATGGTATGTTTTTAATTCTGGGTCAATTTTACACAGATTCTGAATATCCCCCAACCTAAAATCACAAATTAAATCAGACAAAATTTTCCCAGACACATCAAAAGAACGTTTAGACAGATCACAATTCATATCCCCAATAATGATAACAGGCATTCTACCCTGAACATAAAATTTCATTTTTTCAAATAATGCTGCCCTTTCATTTTTATTTGCGGACGCGTAAACATTAATTAATTTAAAATTCACATTATTATATTTTAATATTGCGGATACACACCTCCCCTCCTCTACTACAATGTAACTATCTAGAGTAATTTCTTTAGATTTTATCAAAATTCCCACCCCATCATTTTTATTACTCACACTTCCAGACCACACCGCACTCCCACACTGCCATTCGTCAGGACTTATCGCACATTCAATGCCACACTCCTGCAAACAAAAAATAGACGCATTTTCCTGCCTAAGAAAACTTAAAATTGCAGTTCTCCTAGCCTTGTTCTTAAAGACCCTCACATTCTGTGAACAAATAATAAAACCCATTGCACCAAAAAGTCAGCAGTTCCCAGTTATTGCCTTACCATACCCAGGCTCTGACATTCCTCACTTCCTGCAAGACTCTGAGGAAAAATAAACTTTACAGGCATATTAAACACCAAAACTTAAACATAACAAAAAGCTTATACAGTTGCATAACTTTTAGCCACTTTAATCAGAATCTGGGTCCTGTGCCTGTAACGCATCAAACGGGTTTTTGTCAGTTTCAGAGACCGTCTCCGAACTCGTCTCACCACCATTTTTTTTGGCGGATCTTTTTCTTCTTTTGGTCTCCACTTGTACAAACTCATCACTGTCTTCGTTCTCATTTTTTTGTTTCCCACCACCCTCCCTGTGACACAAACTAGTCTCATTGCTTGATGAGAACATCTCAATGTTTGCCGGATCCGAGGGGTGAACTGGACTCACAACTCCGTCAATTACCTCCTCCAGTTGGCGGATAACGTCCTCCATTTGTGTTTCCTCCACAATATTGGGCACTACAGGTTCTACTGCTGCTGCTGCAACATCCTGGGCTGCATTTTCCTCTCTGGACACTTCCCTCTGGACTCTCTCCATTTCTCTTTCCACTTCAGCCTCACTCTGTCTGGAGGCCGCCTCCCTTCCAATTTGCATACTTCTGCTCCACGCCTCCTCCCTCCTTTGTATGACAGCTGGGCAATCTCTGTACAGGTGGGTGTCGGCTCCACACAAATCACACACTCTGCCTTGGGTGCAACTTCCAGCATGGTGTCCAACTTTCTTGCAGTTTCTGCACACCTGGCCCTTCTCACAACTATCTTTTGTGTGGCCAAACTGAAAGCAATTGCGGCAAAAGGTTGGCTGTCCAGCATAGGTGATATAGCCCCTGAACCCTGCAACAGAGAAATTTGCAGGAGGGTGCTTGAAGCCTCCCACACAGGTAGAGTCCATTTTGACGCGGACAAAATATCTGAGCTTGCAATTATAAATGCCCAACACATTGGTGAGTTTGTCCCCACCACGCACATGTTCACAATACTGCTTTAAAAAGTTCTCTATCAGGTCCACACTTGTGTAGGGGTTGTACACATGGACAACAACCATTTTCTCTTGTAGCCCAAACAACGGTGTTACTTTGATTCCTTCCAGCAGTGAGTCATTTGCATATGTTCTCATCCACTCAAAGACATGCAGACACCTTCCCCCATTCTCAAAAGTAACTTCATAGATACCTCTGCGTGGGAACTCGTTCACACTAAAGATTTCCTCCTTCTGGACTCCGATTTTCCTCATCATAATGTCCCGAACCAGGAACACAACATTATTCTTTAGCATGTCCGTGGGACTCACCTCCAAACGAATGGTATTTTTTCCAGCCATGACGCACCTGTCAGTCCTTGGACCACAGAAATAGAGATTCCTCCTGCTCCGGAAGTCGCCCAAGTACTCGCACCCTCAGCTACGTCAGGACGAACCTTGATCGTAGCCAAAAGGCCGAGAAGCGATAGCCCGAACGGGACGCGCGTTGCCCGAGCCTGCCCGATACTGCTGTTCAGCCCTTGCAGCGATTCAGCCTACTTCTAGGCAATTCCATGGGGCCCTGCAGGCTCACACACTCACAGCTACACGGGAGGTGAATAAAGGCCGGAGAGGAAGCCAGACAGGATTTGCTTCTTTTGCTTGCACCACAATGCAGTGCTGAATGAGGAGGAATCTACATAAAAACGCCTTCCTGGCAACGCCCAAATGCCCTGCTGCCATGCAGATAAACACTGGCAGCGGCAGCAAGTGCATGCCCACAGCCACCCCTTGTTCCTTCACACCTTGTATCAGCTGTAATCCAGTCCAGTCCAGTGCTGCCTGCTGAGCAGCACTGACCAACACTGCCTGGGCCCAGGCTTTTATCTCTGAGGCCCCATTATGATGTCAGAAAGCTGGCTCTGGCTCCTCAGGGCTCCACTATGACACGTGCAAAGTTCCGTCTGAACTTTATATAAGACGGTGCGGCTCAGTCAGTCACTCAGTGTTGCCTGAGAGGGCAACACTGCAACAGCCGGCCGCCAGGCTGTCTTTTTTTGCACAGCTAGTTGCCTCCAGGAGGCCACAAGAGGGAGACAAGGGACTGCAAAATGGAAAATAAGCATCCACCAACTTTACAGACAACTTCTCCTTGCTCCTACAACCTCCATCCTTGCACAGTTTGTTATTCTTCTAGGTAACATAGTAACAAATCCAAATTGCTGCTCTCTTTGTAGGCAAGCAAGGCTTTGTTGCAACTGCAATTCTTACTCCTTCTTGAAATGTAGGGACGACAGTACATTCCATCACATCCATCTAGTGTACACAGGTAGGTCCATTGTGGCGGGCGGGCGGCTTTAATGGCTGTTTGCTGTTCCCCTACTCCACTCCACTATTTGACTGTGGTGCTGCATCAATCAGTGGCTGGCTCAGGTGCAGCTCTTTAACTTACCTAAAAGGGAGGGCGGAGAGAAGACAAGGAAGGTGAATGAGCTGTTCCAATGTGAAATGCCGGAAACACAGACACACAGACGACACAAAACAAGAGGTGGCAATGTATTCATTAATTGCATTTAATCAATTAGCTCATTATCACTCATGCATTGTCCAACAGGTGTTGAAATAATGGGATTAAAAGGGGAGATCCCTTCAGAAAGACAGAAACAATGGCAAACACAAAAAACACTTTTGGAATCTGATTTTAGTCAACACATAAGGAAAGGGTGCACCGGTCCTGGAAATACTGCAATACCAGGTCAATGCGTGGAGTGGACAGAGCAAGCTCTATTTCCATCTCCCTGTTCTAAAAATCCATTTAATATATGGTCCCCAGATAGGGGACGTATCAGATATTAAACAGATAAGGACAGATTTTTTTTTTTTTTTTTTTTTTTTTAACCCTCAGAGGTAAAAATATAAGTTCATTATATTTTTTGCACCTCAAACACTTTCACCAAACTTACACTCTGTATTTAGTGCGTTTCTTTAAGCTCATCATCGGGTCAATGATTTTTCTTTTTTTAAACATATTTATTTACATTTACAATTAAACAAAAAAGGCATACAATTCACTCCAACCCTTCACTCCACCCACCATTTATACTTTAACTACATACCTCCACTTCAAAAATTTCCAAATACCCTCTGCATCTGCTTCCCCAAACCTTTTCTTGTCCGACAAATATACCACATACATTCTATCCAAAATCATCCTCAAACACCCTTCTACCGTCACTTCCTTTCTTCTAAAGACATACAAATTCCTTACATCCCACAAAACTTCTTTAATGATTGCTAACATAATACACCACACCCTCTGTTTTTTCCTATCTAACATTCCCAACCCAAACATTATTACCTCAAACGTCAGTTTTTTAACCCCAACCACCTCTTTACACAAAGGACTCACACCCTTCAACACTTCCTGAGCCACATCACAATTCCAGAATAAATGTAAAATACTTTCACACCCTCCACACCCCACTCTTGGACATGCTTCACTCCTCCCAATCCCACGATTTCTTTGAAACTCTCTCACAGGCAACGCTCCATGCATACTTTGCCATACAATCTCTTTCTGTCTATTTGTTATCCCATCCGTTTCCAAACTCTTCCATACTCTCCCTACATTCACCCTTCTCACCATATTTATAGGACACTGCACTTCTTTTCCTTCAATACATCTCAACATCTCTTTTTTATTTCTCAACACATCACCCTTCCCCAACAACTCATAGCTTTTCAAAAACTTTTCCACATACAGATACCACTTTGGACATATAAGTGCATACGGCACTCTTAAATCTCTCCCTATCCATCCTAATCTGCATAACACACTCCCACTCAGATATCTTACCATACATGCAAATTTCCAATCACCTCCCATCATCCTTCTTACTGCAAACACACTATTCACTCCCAAATATACCTCAATATTAGGAAACCCCATTCCCCCATTCTTTACACTTTTCCTCACAGTCTCTCTCTTCACTCTCTCCATCTTAGAACCCCAAAAAAATACCATCAACACTCTATTCAATCTTCTCAGCATCATAGACCCTGGCGGAAAGACAAAAGCAACATACAACAAAATTGGTAAAATCACACTTTTAATCACAAGAATCTTCCCAGCAAAAGACAATTCTCTCAAACGCCAGAAATTCATTTTCTTAATAATCTTTTTACCAACATCCTCCCAACTTTCATTCCCATCCAATTTTTCATCAAATTTCACCCCCAAAATCTGAATCGCTCCTTCCACACATTTTACACCTAAATCTTCTCTCCTCCCAATGTTCCCAAACCTCTTACATTCACTCTTATCCCAATTTACTCTAAATGCAGATGCCCCACAGAACAAAGCAACTAACAATTTTGCACGCCTTACCGCAGCATCGGATTCACAAATCACACACACATCATCCATGTATGCTAATACTTTTACTTCTTTCCCACCACAACCAGGAATCTTCACACCTCTCATACATTTACCCTTCCGAAACATCTGTAATAAAGGCTCAATCGCACAAATAAAGGCAATCGGAGACAGGGGACACCCCTGCCTCACACCGGAACCCACACTTATCTCACCACCAACCCATCCATTAATGAGAATCTTACTATACACATTTTTATACAACACTCTTACAACATTCACAAAGTCACTAGGAAAACCCATTCTTACCAAAACTCTAAATAAAAAATCATGCGCCAAACGATCAAAAGCCTTTTCAAAATCAATTGACAGAACATTCAATACTTGTTTCCTCTCCATGCTATCCCATATCACATCTCTCAGCAAACACAAATTCTCACTAATCCTCCTCCCCGGCACTCCACACACTTGCTCCTCCCCAACCACCTGACCAATCACATCTCTCATCCTATTTGCAATCAGCTTAGCAAACACCTTATAGTCCACATTCAACAAAGTAATCGGCCTCCAATTTTTAACATCATTCACATCCCCTTTCTTATAAATCAAAACCACCACCCCACTTTTCATACTTTCAACCATCCTACCATTCTCCCACATAAATTTATAAACTTGCACCATATCATCCTTAATCACATCCCACATTTTTATGTAAAATTCCATCGGTAACCCATCATCCCCTGGGGTCTTATTCACAGCCATACTATCCAACACTCTCTTTACTTCATCCTCCTCAATGTTTCTCATCAAATTTGCATATTCAATTACTTCCACCCTATTTTCAATCATACTCACCACTTCAGCCTCCAAGTCCCTATCAATCTCTTTCACTGCATACAATTCTTTATAAAAACTTTCAACCACAGAAAACACTGCTTTTCCTTTCACCACCCTTCCATTTTTATCATACACTCTCACCAAATCCTCCTTTTTCCCCACTACTTTTTTGAAAAAATACCTAGAACATTTTTCCCCCTTTTCCAATTTATCTAATTTTGACTGATACATAATCTTTCTACCTTTTTCTAACAACCATTCCCTCATCTCATTTTTCACACAATCAATCTCCTCATCCACACTCCAACCTCTCTTTTTAACCTTCTGGAGAAAATTCAACCTTATATTATAACATTCATACCTCTTCCTCCTCTCCACAGCTTTCCTATAACCAACCTTTCTAAAAAACACACGTGTTCTTTCTTTAACCCAATCCCACCATGTTATTATATCCACAAAATCACCTTTTTTCTCACACCAAAACCTATATGTATCCACATATTTTCCACAAACACTCTCATCATCCAACAAACTCACATTCAATTTCCATAAACCCCTCCCACTCCCACAATCCTCATCCCAGACCAACTCACACTTAATGCACTCGTGATCAGAATATCCTACCTTCATTTGCATATATCCCTTACCCATCACCCCCTTAGAAACAAAAATCATATCAATTCTACTGCTGTGTCTCCCACTATCCGCATAATAAGTATCTACTATAGGGTTAACACCACACAGGTGCACTACATCCCTCAATCCAAAATCAGTGAGTACAGACTTTAGCACATTCCCAGACACATCCAAATCCCCTCTAGTATCACAGTTAAAATCCCCCACCCACACAATATGTTCCCTACCTGGCAAAAACAGTTTAATTCTCTCAAACAACTCCACTCTCTCTTCCTTTTTTGCAGACGCATACACATTAATTACACGCACATTCACACCACATACTTTTATAACCACTAACAGGCACCGCCCCTCCTCAATCACTGTGTAGCTACAAACCTCCACCCTGCTACTCCTAACCAACACCCCAACACCATCATTTCTATTGTGACTAGAACATGACCATATTGCTGCACCAAAACCCCACTCCTCCTGCTTAACTATATACTCTATCCCACACTCCTGCACACAAATTAAATCTGCTCCACTGAAAGACAATTCCTCCAAAATGGCTGCTCTCCTGGCCCGGTTTTTAAACACCCGGACATTGGAAGACAAAATTTTAAACGACATTTTATAACTGCCCTAGGCAGAAAAAGGTGAAAAAACACAAAGCAGAACCCTCAAACTTTCCGGGTTAAAGGCCCGGGAGAGTTTTCTTCACTAGTCTCATACTCCATGTTCGGCTCAAACAATGCCTGAAAGGCGTTCGCCGTCTCCACACTTTGCGTCTCCACCACTTCAATTCTCTGTTTTTTTGGAAAGTTCCCCACTCTCTGTGGGCGAAAAGACATCTCCACTTCTCTCACTGGACTCAACACTCCAGAGGAAGACCATTCTGATATCCTCTGAGATTCTTCTACCACAGGGCTTGGCATGTCCTCAATGAAAGTTTCCTCAATTGCCTGCACCTGCGTGCTATCTCGCTCAGCCTCAGCCAATATTGCATCAAGGATTTCTTTCTGCCTTTGCTCCTCCACCTCCCTTTCTATCCTTAACCTCTCATTGGCTTCCTCTTGCTTCTGGATATTCTTCTGTCTCTGTGCCTCTCTTTCCTTTTCCTCTTTCTCCTTTCTCTTCTTGCCCACTGGGCAATCTCTATACAGGTGCCCCACTTCACCACACAAATCACACGATCGGGGTTCCGTACATGCACCTGCCTCATGTCCATCCATCTTACAATTCCTGCACACCTTCACCCCAGGGCAGCACTCCTTAGTGTGACCAAACTGGTGACAGAACCGGCAAAATTTTGGCATATTTTGATAATACAAATATCCTCTATAGCCAGCAATGGAAAAGGACAATGGAGGGCTCTTAACTCCACCAATACAATCCGGGTCCAGCTTAAACTGGACGAAAAATTTATAAGTTCCATTGAACACTTTCAATGAGCTGGTCATTTTGGTTCCCCCTTTCACACTGGTGCAATATAAACTCAAAAAGTTCTTGATTAAGTCCAGCTGGGTAAATGGGTTGAAGACATGTACAAATAGTACCCTCTCTCCCATAGCAAATAGAGGCACAAAAGAGACATTTTTCAAAACCTCACAGTTAGCATTCACTTTTAAGGCTTCATAGAAATTTAAACAGTCATTTTCTTCTTGAAAGGACACATCATACAATCCTTGCTTTCTGTTTTCTTGCACGCAGAATAATTTATAAAGAGGGATACCTGCCATGTCGACCACCAGCTTCCTTCCAACAAATTCAACGGTGTTCTTACCAGAATCACTTGGGTCTACCTTAATTCGAATGGTTCTCTCCACCGGTGTTGTCCTTGCTGCATCCATGCTGACTATACCTGCCGATCCACGATCACAGAACGATCACCACTCTGGTTCCTCCCAAGGGAAAACCCGCACCCCCTGACCAAGACCAGAGCAATAAACTCTGATCTTAGCCAAAAGGCCGAGAAGCGATAACCCGAACGGGCCGCGCGTTGCCCGAGCCTGCCCGATACTGCTGTTCAGCCCTTGCAGCGATTCAGCCTACTTCTAGGCAATTCCATGGGGCCCTGCAGGCTCACACACTCACAGCTACACGGGAGGTGAATAAAGGCCGGAGAGGAAACCAGACAGGATTTGCTTCTTTTGCTTGCACCACAATGCAGTGCTGAAAGAGGAGGAATCTACATAAAAACGCCTTCCTGGCAACGCCCAAATGCCCTGCTGCCATGCAGATAAACACTGGCAGCGGCAGCAAGTGCATGCCCACAGCCACCCCTTGTTCCTTCACACCTTGTATCAGCTGTAATCCAGTCCAGTCCAGTGCTGCCTGCTGAGCAGCACTGACCAACACTGCCTGGGCCCAGGCTTTTATCTCTGAGGCCCCATTATGATGTCAGAAAGCTGGCTCTGGCTCCTCAGGGCTCCACTATGACACGTGCAAAGTTCCGTCTGAACTTTATATAAGACGGTGCGGCTCAGTCAGTCACTCAGTGTTGCCTGAGAGGGCAACACTGCAACAGCCGGCCGCCAGGCTGTCTTTTTTTTGCACAGCTAGTTGCCTCCAGGAGGCCACAAGAGGGAGACAAGGGACTGCAAAATGGAAAATAAGCATCCACCAACTTTACAGACAACTTCTCCTTGCTCCTACAACCTCCATCCTTGCACAGTTTGTTATTCTTCTAGGTAACATAGTAACAAATCCAAATTGCTGCTCTCTTTGTAGGCAAGCAAGGCTTTGTTGCAACTGCAATTCTTACTCCTTCTTGAAATGTAGGGACGACAGTACATTCCATCACATCCATCTAGTGTACACAGGTAGGTCCATTGTGGCGGGCGGGCGGGCGGGCGGGCGGCTTTAATGGCTGTTTGCTGTTCCCCTACTCCACTCCACTATTTGACTGTGGTGCTGCATCAATCAGTGGCTGGCTCAGGTGCAGCTCTTTAACTTACCTAAAAGGGAGGGCGGAGAGAAGACAAGGAAGGTGAATGAGCTGTTCCAATGTGAAATGCCGGAAACACAGACACACAGACGACACAAAACAAGAGGTGGCAATGTATTCATTAATTGCATTTAATCAATTAGCTCATTATCACTCATGCATTGTCCAACAGGTGTTGAAATAATGGGATTAAAAGGGGAGATCCCTTCAGAAAGACAGAAACAATGGCAAACACAAAAAACACTTTTGGAATCTGATTTTAGTCAACACATAAGGAAAGGGTGCACCGGTCCTGGAAATACTTCAATACCAGGTCAATGCGTGGAGTGGACAGAGCAAGCTCTATTTCCATCTCCCTGTTCTAAAAATCCATTTAATATATGGTCCCCAGATAGGGGACGTATCAGATATTAAACTGATAAGAACAGATTTTTTTTTTTTTTTTTATTAAACCATTCAGGTTTTTTTGAATAAAACCGAGAACTGTAGTTGTTCAAACCACCTCTCTATTTTTCAAAAAATCTCATCACTCTGGTTCATTATTTTATTTTTCCATCAAATACAAGATAAATCAAACAAAATTCCTCAAACTAAATACCTCCATTTTAACATTCGCCATATCCCTTCCGCATCCATACCTCTTTCTAGATCCCATTTATAATAAAAATACAATTTAGCCAATACCATACTAACCACATCCTCCATCTCAAATACTTCTCTTTTATACACATTCAAATTCCTCGTATTCCACAATACCTCTTTCACGCAAGTCAGAAAAATCCACAACACTCTATCCTTTTCACTACCCAAACTACACAAACCAAACAAGACAATTTCATACGTCAAACTCTTCAAACCAGTCAATTCTTCACACAACCCACTCAACTTTTTCCAAACATCCTTTGCATGCTTACACGACCAAAACACATGACTCACATCCTCATCATCCCCACAACCTTCTCTCGGACACCTTTCAGATGCAACCAAACCTCTTCTTTTCTGCACACTCCTTACAGGCAACACTCCATGTACCGACATCCATAACAAATCTTTCTGCTTATTTGACACATCATACGTAACAATCTTCTTCCACACAGACTTAGACTCCATCGAATTCAAACCATTTACAGAACACATCACCTTATTCATACACATACTTCTCACAAAATTCTTTTCACTCAAAAATCTCTCCATTCTTACATCCTCTAGCTGGAACTTTTTGATAAATTTTTCTACATACAAATACCACCCTGAGCACTGAAAAGCAATTGGTTTACATAAATTTCGTTTTTCCCACCTTAGACGCTGAATCACCGTTCCAGCTAGGTACTTAGACATTCTGGAAGCCTTGGATTCCTTAAATAAAAGCTCTACAAAAAAACGTACACAATTAATTCCAATGAAAATCTCCAAATTTGGGAAATCAAGGCCTCCATTACGTCTGCTTTTCATTAGAATTTCTCTCCTTGCCTTCTCAATCCCGCTCCCCCATAAAAAAAGGAACAAAACTCTATTCACTTTTTTTAACATAGCAACAGCAGGAGGAAAAACCAGAGCAACATATAAAATCATAGGTAGAATAATACTTTTGACTATTAAAACCTTCCCCGAAAAAGAAAGATCCCTCATTCTCCACATTTCCAACTTTCGCACAATCCTACCACCTAACTCATCCCAACTTTCTCTCCCTTTCAGCTCATCATCAAACACAATACCCAAAATTTTCACACCATTCACCTGTTCCATATCAGAATCACTCACTCGCTCATTACTGAAAAATATTTTAAATTTGCTCTTACCCCAATTTATTTTAAAAGCAGACGCAATACAAAACATATTTACAATCAACTTCACTCTGGACATATCATACACTGAATCGCACAATACACAAATATCATCCATATATCCCAAAGCTTTCACACGCTTTCCATCACACCCGGGCACCACCAAACCTTTCACAACCTTATCATTTCTAATCATTTGCAACAATGGTTCAATCGCACAAATAAATAGGATGGGAGACAACGGACAACCCTGTCGCACACCAGACATAATACTAAATGATTCTGAAAAAAAACCATTCACCTGCACACAACTCTTTGCATTCGCATATAAATTCTTCAACAAACTCACAAACTGAACCGGAAAACCCATTCTCTCTAACACTTTAAACAAAAACACATGCGCCACACGATCAAACGCTTTCTCAAAATCTAACGCACACACAATCACCTTCTTATTCCGACCCTTACAATCCTCAAGCATGTCCCGCACCAACGCCACATTCTCATGCAATTTCCTTTTCGGTACCGCACATACCTGATCCTCATCAATCACACACCCAATCACGTCTCTCATACGATTCGCAATCAGCTTAGCAAAAATTTTATAATCCGTATTCAACAAAGTAATTGGTCGCCAGTTTTCTAACCGTCTCTTATCTCCTTTTTTATGCAACAGAACTACCATACCCTTCTTCATCACATCACACATATTCGTCCCAGAAAACAACACTCTCATAACATCAATAACATCCTTCCCAATTATATCCCAATATTTCCCATAGAAATCAGCTGGTATTCCATCGATCCCTGGAGACTTATTTTTAGCCATACTTCCCACCACATCCTTTACTTCACCATCCATAATCTCACCAAGCAAAGGCAAACATTCACTTTCAGGAACAAAATTACACACAATATCCAAAAACTCATCATCATCACCCAGATCACACTTCTTCACATCATACAGTTGTTTATAAAAATCAGACACCACATCAATCACATCCTTACCAAACACCTCTTTATCATCCTTATCCAATAATACATTCATTCCACTTTTCCCACCACACATTTTTTTAAAGAAAAATCTAGTGCACTTCTCGTGATTATCTCTAACCTCCACCTTAGACCTAAATATTATTTCTTTCCCTTTCTCTCGGAACCACTCCTTAATATCTTTTTTTGTTTTTTCCAAATCGTGTCTTACATCCATACCCAAATTTTTACATTGTTGAAGGAACGTCATCCGCATATTAAAGCGTGAATATTGCAATCTTTTCCTTCTCGCTCTTCTATACCCTATCTGTCTAAAAAACCCACCAATCTTTTTTTTCACCCATACCCACCATTCACACACATTAGAGAAAGAACTTTTCTTCCTAACCCAAAACCCATATTTTTTCCCAAAACTAGTTTTTACCCTTTCATCACTCAGAAAACTGACATTCATCTTCCATACCCCTCTACCATAAAATAAATTATTTATAACAAAAACCCCCAACAAACACTCGTGATCTGAAAACCACACTCTCTCCTGCGCATAATCTACACATTTCATTGCTGAAGTAGAAAAAAAGAAAAAGTCCAGACGAGAATCCGTTCTTCCGTCATCGGCATGGTAAGTAAATGGACCTGGTTTCCTGGTGACAGCGTCCTGCAAAGCAAAGTCCTGCAAAATTTTATTCCACAAACTTCCGGTAGCGTCCACATTAGACTCTGTGGATCCAGCTCGGGCCTGCTTCTCCAGGATGCAGTTAATATCACCAACAATAATAACAGGAACTTTACCATGTAGAAAAAATTTTAAACTATCAAAAAGTGCCAACCTATCAGTTTTCACAGCATGGCCATAGATATTAATTAGCCTAAACTGCCACCCCTTATAGGCTAGTAACACGCAGACACATCTTCCTTCCTGTATAATTTGAGTCTGTTTGATGACAAACTCATTATTTTTAAAGAGAATACCAATTCCATCATTCCTATTTGTGGAAGAAAAAGACCAGATTGCTTCCCCAAACTTCCATTCTTCTTTCCTTGGCATTTTTGACAAACCACATTCTTGTACGCAAACAATGTCACTGCCCTTAGAGGCCAAAAAGTCCAGGACTGCAGCACGCTTGTGAGCAGAGGAGAACACCCGTACATTTTGAGAGACAATCTTTAATCTCAAAGACATGCGGGCATAGTATGGTTAGTGCAAAGGAAAGCCATGAGATAACCAGAACATATCACGTCCCAGGGAAATACATAGCTCTTTCCAGATTTGCCACATTGACTTCACTGAGGAAACCTTCCCCAGGAGAGCTGGGTACTTCTGAGGCCACCTCAGATGACTTAGGGCTAGAACTAGAGTCACTGTCCAGCAATGAGAAGGGATTTGCATGAGCAGAATCTTCCAATAAGCCTATCTTCAGTCTCTTCACCGCCTTTCCAGACTTCCCCCTTTTTGAGACCACTTTATGAAAAATTTCAGCACTAGTGGCACTAGGCATCCTGGCCTCCTTCTCGTCCTCCTCCGATATTGACCACTCCACTTTAGCTGAGTCTTCCATTTTTGATTCTGGGCTAGAAAAAGACAAAATTTGCATACTTGCACCATCATCAGGGGAAGCACACCCAATAGGTGGCGCTGTGTCTTCACCTTCCATAGGCATAACCCCAGGTGTTTCATCAACACTTTGCTCTGCAGGAGGGACCACACCCAACTCCATGCTGCTAGTATGTGAGGTTAGAACCTCTCCTAATCCAGCTTTCCCAGGGTCCTGAGAAGCAGCCACAGAAACACTGCCAGCTGGCTCTGAAATTACCTCAGAAGAGGCAGCAAGGGAACTTGTTGTTCTCACCTGTCTGCCCCATGTTCTTCTCTCTTGTCCTAAGAAAGGAAACACCTTTGGACATTTCCTACAGGTATGACCAGGCAAACCACAAATATCACACCTGGATGGGGAAATACATGCACTAGCCTCATGTCCTGTTTCTTTGCAATTTCTGCAAACTTTGCCTTTGCATGCATCTTTGGTATGCCCGTAGGAAAAACATGATCTACAAAAGCATGGCATATCTTGGTAGTACAGATATCCCTTATTCCCACCAATGGAAAAGTTAGCAGGAGGATTCATCACTCCTCCAATACAGCTGGAGTCAGGTTTCAGCCTGACCCAGTACTTGATATCACCATTAAAGACTCCCCATAGGTTCTTCTGCTCCACACCTCCTCTAACATGGGTACAGTAATGAGCTAAAAAAGCCCTGACCAGCCTTCTATCCAAAAATGGGTTATACATATGAATTGTTATACATTTCTCCACTGTAGAAAAAAGAGGTTGCACTTCAATGGATGTTAATGCCTCATGCATGTGTTTTTCCTTTAGCAACTGAAAAACGTTTAAACAGTAGGCGGCCTCAAAAAAGGATACATCATATGTAGCAATATTGCTGAAAGCTTGGATACAGAATACCTCTACCAACTTAACTCCAGCCAGGTCCAGAAGGATGTTCTCAATGATATGTCCAGTATCAACTTCGTCTCTCCTCTGCTCATTCACCACGAAACGGATAGTGTTACGCACAGCTGCCATCTTGAAATGGAATGCCCAACGGCACGATGATCGCTCCCAAGAACGTCGGATAGGACTCCACGAAAGACCGAACCCCCGGCCCAGACCAGGCAATAAACCTGATCTGAGCCAAAAGGCCGAGAAGCGATAACCCGAACGGGCCGCGCGTTGCCCGAGCCTGCCCGATACTGCTGTTCAGCCCTTGCAGCGATTCAGCCTACTTCTAGGCAATTCCATGGGGCCCTGCAGGCTCACACACTCACAGCTACACGGGAGGTGAATAAAGGCCGGAGAGGAAGCCAGACAGGATTTGCTTCTTTTGCTTGCACCACAATGCAGTGCTGAAAGAGGAGGAATCTACATAAAAACGCCTTCCTGGCAACGCCCAAATGCCCTGCTGCCATGCAGATAAACACTGGCAGCGGCAGCAAGTGCATGCCCACAGCCACCCCTTGTTCCTTCACACCTTGTATCAGCTGTAATCCAGTCCAGTCCAGTGCTGCCTGCTGAGCAGCACTGACCAACACTGCCTGGGCCCAGGCTTTTATCTCTGAGGCCCCATTATGATGTCAGAAAGCTGGCTCTGGCTCCTCAGGGCTCCACTATGACACGTGCAAAGTTCCGTCTGAACTTTATATAAGACGGTGCGGCTCAGTCAGTCACTCAGTGTTGCCTGAGAGGGCAACACTGCAACAGCCGGCCGCCAGGCTGTCTTTTTTTGCACAGCTAGTTGCCTCCAGGAGGCCACAAGAGGGAGACAAGGGACTGCAAAATGGAAAATAAGCATCCACCAACTTTACAGACAACTTCTCCTTGCTCCTACAACCTCCATCCTTGCACAGTTTGTTATTCTTCTAGGTAACATAGTAACAAATCCAAATTGCTTCTCTCTTTGTAGTCAAGCAAGGCTTTGTTGCAACTGCAATTCTTACTCCTTCTTGAAATGTAGGGACGACAGTACATTCCATCACATCCATCTAGTGTACACAGGTAGGTCCATTGTGGCGGGCGGGCGGGCGGGCGGCTTTAATGGCTGTTTGCTGTTCCCCTACTCCACTCCACTATTTGACTGTGGTGCTGCATCAATCAGTGGCTGGCTCAGGTGCAGCTCTTTAACTTACCTAAAAGGGAGGGCGGAGAGAAGACAAGGAAGGTGAATGAGCTGTTCCAATGTGAAATGCCGGAAACACAGACACACAGACGACACAAAACAAGAGGTGGCAATGTATTCATTAATTGCATTTAATCAATTAGCTCATTATCACTCATGCATTGTCCAACAGGTGTTGAAATAATGGGATTAAAAGGGGAGATCCCTTCAGAAAGACAGAAACAATGGCAAACACAAAAAACACTTTTGGAATCTGATTTTAGTCAACACATAAGGAAAGGGTGCACCGGTCCTGGAAATACTGCAATACCAGGTCAATGCGTGGAGTGGACAGAGCAAGCTCTATTTCCATCTCCCTGTTCTAAAAATCCATTTAATATATGGTCCCCAGATAGGGGACGTATCAGATATTAAACTGATAAGAACAGATTTTTTTTTTAAGTTGGCTACCCCCTCGCGGGGGTGTCAATGATTTATTACTTAAAATTCAAAAAATATTTACAATGAATTACAGCTTTTTACAATGAATTACAGTAATAAAATCAATTTACATAAAAACACATAAAAGGGGACATGGTGGCAAATTCTTATATATTGGAGTTCCATTCTTTTACAAACCATTTATTTGAAAGGGTGGCATTTCTTTTTTTATCTAATAAATAATAAATGTACATCTCGCTAAAACAAAGACCTAAAACATCGTCAACAGATAAAACATCGTGCTTAAAAATCAGGATGTTCCTGGCCTTCCACAGAGCTTCTTTTACGCAGTTCATCGTCTTCCATGCAATAGTCTTTTGGTTCGCGGTTGGGCATCCAAAGAGTCCATATAAAATCATTTCGTAAGTCAAGTCCTTTAGGTCTGCCATCTTCTTCATTAGAGGGAATATCTTTATCCAAATATGTTTAGTAAAATCGCAAGTCCAAAAAATATGACGCACGGTCTCCTCAGCCTGGCAGCCTTCCCTCGGACAGATGGCAGACCTCGCGAATCCTCTCCTGAATTGGAATGCCCGGCATGGAAGACATTGATGAACGCAGCTCCAGGCCAGGTCCATCTGTGTATTAAAAAGATAAAACACATTAACCATTTTGAAGATAAAAGCACAGCGTTCATTATTAAAATTTTCAATATTAGTGACGACTTCATTTCCTCTTATGTCTTTTATAAGTTTCTTACTGTTTATCATGTCATTAAAATTTTTCCCTTTAAAATTAAACAAGGCCACTATTTTCTCTAAAATCACGTAATTTGCTGGTAGATTAAAAGCATAAGGTGAGGTTAAAACAATTTCAAACCACCCCATCCTTCGCATAAAAAACCCAGTATTAAAACGTAGAAAATAAGACCAATGATGTTGTTTAAAAAGAGAATTAAGACAGAAACAAAAGTACTTGATTAAAAGAAACCTATTAAAATCTGGAAAGTCTTTGCCACCCTTTGGTTTGATTTTCATTACCGTCTCACGTTTAAGTTTCTCCATTCTGGAACTCCAAAAGAAGGTAAAACAAGCTTTAGTAATTTTTCTTAATAAAACCGTGGGAGGAGGGAGAACCATGCTTAAGTATAAAAGCAAAGGTAAAATTATCGTTTTAATTATTAAAATTTTTCCCTCCATGGTAAGCTTCCTCATGTTCCACATGCATATTTTTTGATTTACCTTCTGCGCCACCATGTCCCAACTGATAAAACCATTGTCGTACCCACTGAAGGAGACACCTAAAATTTTAATATTATCAGACACAGGAACCGGTATATCTCTAAGAGCCATGCTTCCTATGTTTAAAATATGACTCTTGCTGAAGTTTACTTTAAAACCGGAAGCACAGCAATAAAACTCGATTTGCCTAAGGGTTCTCTGAAGCGACAGGGCGTCCCTACATAAAACCACCACATCATCCATGTACCCCACTGCTTTGGCCTCTACGCCGCCTCCCCCGGGCAGGGGGACTCCACGGATACACTTATCGCGGCGAATTGCGCATAACAGAGGCTCCAATGCACATATAAAAAGCAGTGGGGACAAGGGACACCCCTGCTTCACCCCAGAGTTTAAAAATACGTCCTGTGTCTTAAAACCATTCACTAAAATTTTGCTGGTGCATTCTCTGTAAAAGGCTTTAATAGATAATAAAAATCCTTCAGGTATACCCATACGTTCTAAAACCTTAAAAAGATAAAAATGAGAGACACGGTCGAACGCCTTCTCAAAGTCTATAGATAAAATGGCTAATTTAACTTTTCTAGACCTCGTGTCCTCAATCACGTCTTTTATTAGGTTTAAATTATCCCAGATGCTGCGGCCTGGCACCCCACACACCTGGTCAGAGTGTATAATGTGGGGTATTATGGCTTTTAATCTATTTGCACATATTTTAGCCATAATTTTATAGTCGCTATTTAGAAGGGTTATTGGTCTCCAATTCTTTAAAACTGCGATGTCACCCGTCTTATACAGCAGGGAGACCTCACCCTTCCGCCAGGACTTAGGCAGCATCTTGGAATTAAAAACATCAGAAAAAAGGTTAAAAAGATCCTCTTTTAAAATGTCATAAAATTTTACATAAAACTCACTGGGTATACCGTCCGGTCCGGGAACTTTCCCTGTTTTAAAACTCTTAACAGTTTCTAAAACCTCCTGCTCCGTCAGCTCCTGTAATAAAAAATTCTGGGAGACAGGGTCTAAAACAGTAGTAATCTCCTTCAGTGAGTCACGCATAAAATTATGATCCACAGTCTTAACATTAAAAAGGTCAGTGTAAAACTCATGAACTTTACTTAAAAGACCCTGTACATCTGACACCCCTTCTATATTTTTGATAATTGCCTTTTTGTTATTTATTTTCTTAAAAAAGTACCTGGAGCAGGTCTCGTTCTCCTCCACATGTTGTATTTTTGAACGGAATATAATCTCTTTACCTTTCTGCTCCAGGCACTGGGCTATCTCCTTTTTCAAATTGGTGATGTCATCTTTAACGTCTATGTCATGATCTTGCATTTTGTACAGGGTCTGCAGACGGGTATTGAGAATTTTAAAAAAAGCGTATTTCTCTTTGGCTTTCGCCACGCTTTTCTTAATAAAAAAATCTTTTATTTTCTTTTTCATTTTCTCCCACCATGCACTGATGGGAGTACGTGTGTCTCTTACCCGCCTGCTTTCTTGGTAAAATTCAATAAAATCTGCTAAAACCTGTGGATCGTCTAAAAGGGAAACATTCATCTTCCAGGACTTTTTACATACAATATTATTAAGATCATGCTTTACTTTAAAAGATAAAAGCCTGTGATCTGAAAACACATTGGTTAAAACTTCACAATTAAAAGGCAGTAAATTTTCAGAACAAAAGATAAAATCAATCCTGGAGCTACAGGTGGCGTTGCTCCAGGTAACGCCGGCTTCCTCTGGACTGCTCCTGTTACATTCTTTGTATATGTCTTTTAATTTAAAATCAGTCACGATATCCTTGAGCAGTCCAGAGGTCTTGTCATAGTTCCTACTCGTACTGTTGGTAAGCCGGCGTTCTCCTCTCAGGATACAATTAAAATCACCTGCGAGGAAAAAGGGCTCAGATGTGTTGATAAAAAGCGGTAAAATCTCCAGCATCCTCGCTCTTTCGTTCTTTTCTGGTGATCCGGAAAAATTTAAAAACTGCCACTTTACACCATCAATAAAAGCTTTAACCATTAAAATACGTCCTGGTAAGATTTCTTGAATAAAATCAATTAAAACGTTTCCCTTAAAAAGAATGGCGACCCCTGCTGATCTGGACTCGTTGGATCCAGACCAGACGGATGGACCATACTTCCAATCCTTTTTGTAATTTTCATATCTCATTGTATGGGGAATGCCGCACTCCTGCAGGAAAAATACAGAGGCTGCCAGGCAAGATAAAAAATTGAAGAGAGCAACCCTTCTCACTTTTGACTTGGCGCCCCTCACGTTGAGGGAGATTCCCATGAGCTCAGACATCGTGGAGAGTTAAAGCAAAATTCTGATTTTAAAATAATAAATAATAGGCGTACTTAAAATCAGATTGCTCCTCCACCAGCAATACCCGAAACCTCACTTGAACTCATGGCCCCGCCCTCATCCGACTCAACTGAAAAGAGGGACGAGGCAGGAGAAGAACTACTGTCGCTGAGAGCTGAGCCAGCAACACTCACCTCGTACACGGGGAGCCCAGACTCGCACAGCCTCACCTGGGTCTCTCTCGGTTGACCGACTGGGTCCATGTCTGGTGGGTCCCCCAAGGGCCCCGCCTCTCCCCCCTGGGCCCGTGAAGGCCGGTCTAGAGGGGGAGGTTGTGCGCATGGCGGGGTGTCCGATAATACGGAGGGAGCAGTGCCCGTCCTCCTCACCAGTGCAGGCGAGGAGGGGGTCCCAGGAGGAGCCACATCTTTCCGCACGGACGTATCCATCTGCTCCTCCCCTGTCTCCCTCCTACTGGCACGTTCTTGCTTCCCCTTTTTACGGGGACCCACCTGTACCCAGTTTTCTCCTTCCGAGTCGGTCTCTAGAGACCCAGGATTAGGAGCAGGCCCGGCACCGCCTGAGCAACCAGCCGTCTGGGATGCCACAGATTCATCGATGGCCTGCTTCCTCTTGGCCTGCCGTTTTTCCTTGGCGCTGGGCTCCATTTTATCCCCTGAGGTTACTGGCTGAGAGGCACCTGTTTTCGCTTCGGCTGGCCGTACCCTTGAAGCCCAGGTACCTCTCTGCTCTTTCGCCGCAACAGCTTGTTCTCCTCCTTGAGGACGGGACTGCTCTGCTGGTGGAGCACGTGGGGGCACCTCGGGTTGCTCATCTTCTTCGCCTCGGTACCTATGTGGACAAGCATAATAAAGATGAGCAGTTTTTTGACAAAAATTGCATTTTTTCTCTCCTGTACATTCTCTCATTGTGTGTTGTTTACTTCCACAGTTCCTGCAGGTGACATCGCAGTTAAAACTGGTATGTCCATAGGTACCGCAGGCCCTGCAGAAGTTTGGCATTCCTGAGAAATAGAGGTCGCCATTCACATTCCCAAGTTTAAAACGAGCAGGTGGTAGCTTCGTTTCTTGGGTGGAGGGGTCCTTTATTAGCGTAACAATAAATTTCCATTTGACGGTCCACACACCGCACTCGTTCATAACTCTCCCCAGCAGCTTAACGTTCTTAAAGTATGCAGCAAGAAACGCTGCCACTTCCTGATCTTTCACGTATGGGGAATACATTTTAATCACTACGAGTTTGGTTACTTCAAAAGCGTGTTCAATTACCTGGACTCCCAAGGCCATGAGTTCACCTTGTTGCCTCTCAGCTTTTCCCATGGCATCACGGAGGATTCCTTCTCCCATAAAGGTTACATCGTACACTCCACGCCTTGGGTAGTCCTGGATCGCCAAAATCTCGTTCTTGTGGACCGCCAACCGCTTTTCCAAAATATCGTGGACAAGGAACTTGAGACCACGAGGACCGCCTCCACCCTCTGCCAAGATAAATCTTGCAGTATTCCGCAACCGGGCGTATACCGGCACCGCATCAGGTCCGCCTGCCATTTGCGTGGCCAGGTCGGTACCGCACAGCTTGCGCTGCGCCCTTTGGGTTCAAGGAGACACACCAAAGGGCTGGGGGGGGATCGCAACTCGTTGCTCAGGACTAAGCCTCTCTCCCAAATAGCAGCACGGGGGTGAAGTCCAGGCGAACCTGGACGATCCCCCGAGGCCGAGAGAGAGGGTACCTGAGCACCTTCTGACTAAAAACCTCCTGTATAAATACACTTGGTCTTAGCCAAAAGGCCGAGAAGCGATAACCCGAACGGGCCGCGCGTTGCCCGAGCCTGCCCGATACTGCTGTTCAGCCCTTGCAGCGATTCAGCCTACTTCTAGGCAATTCCATGGGGCCCTGCAGGCTCACACACTCACAGCTACACGGGAGGTGAATAAAGGCCGGAGAGGAAGCCAGACAGGATTTGCTTCTTTTGCTTGCACCACAATGCAGTGCTGAAAGAGGAGGAATCTACATAAAAACGCCTTCCTGGCAACGCCCAAATGCCCTGCTGCCATGCAGATAAACACTGGCAGCGGCAGCAAGTGCATGCCCACAGCCACCCCTTGTTCCTTCACACCTTGTATCAGCTGTAATCCAGTCCAGTCCAGTGCTGCCTGCTGAGCAGCACTGACCAACACTGCCTGGGCCCAGGCTTTTATCTCTGAGGCCCCATTATGATGTCAGAAAGCTGGCTCTGGCTCCTCAGGGCTCCACTATGACACGTGCAAAGTTCCGTCTGAACTTTATATAAGACGGTGCGGCTCAGTCAGTCACTCAGTGTTGCCTGAGAGGGCAACACTGCAACAGCCGGCCGCCAGGCTGTCTTTTTTTGCACAGCTAGTTGCCTCCAGGAGGCCACAAGAGGGAGACAAGGGACTGCAAAATGGAAAATAAGCATCCACCAACTTTACAGACAACGTCTCCTTGCTCCTACAACCTCCATCCTTGCACAGTTTGTTATTCTTCTAGGTAACATAGTAACAAATCCAAATTGCTGCTCTCTTTGTAGGCAAGCAAGGCTTTGTTGCAACTGCAATTCTTACTCCTTCTTGAAATGTAGGGACGACAGTACATTCCATCACATCCATCTAGTGTACACAGGTAGGTCCATTGTGGCGGGCGGGCGGGCGGCTTTAATGGCTGTTTGCTGTTCCCCTACTCCACTCCACTATTTGACTGTGGTGCTGCATCAATCAGTGGCTGGCTCAGGTGCAGCTCTTTAACTTACCTAAAAGGGAGGGCGGAGAGAAGACAAGGAAGGTGAATGAGCTGTTCCAATGTGAAATGCCGGAAACACAGACACACAGACGACACAAAACAAGAGGTGGCAATGTATTCATTAATTGCATTTAATCAATTAGCTCATTATCACTCATGCATTGTCCAACAGGTGTTGAAATAATGGGATTAAAAGGGGAGATCCCTTCAGAAAGACAGAAACAATGGCAAACACAAAAAACACTTTTGGAATCTGATTTTAGTCAACACATAAGGAAAGGGTGCACCGGTCCTGGAAATACTGCAATACCAGGTCAATGCGTGGAGTGGACAGAGCAAGCTCTATTTCCATCTCCCTGTTCTAAAAATCCATTTAATATATGGTCCCCAGATAGGGGACGTATCAGATATTAAACTGATAAGAACAGATAAGGTTTCAACAAAATTTTATTGACAAATATTCACATACATAGAATGCAATTTTTACAAAATAAAATTCCGTAATAAAATGCTGTTAAATAAAATTCCGTAATAATAAATTTGTTTATACATTCAATTGTCCAATAAGATTAGTAATAAAACGTTTTTAATACATTTCATTAAAAAACCTTTTTATAGCATAAAATTCGGTACTAAAAATGTTTATTTTTAATACATTTCATTAAAACGATAAAGGCAATATATTTTCAACGAGAAGAAGGTTTCTTTAAAAGTATGACAATGGCAGGATAAAACATCATAAAACAAGCAATAAAATCACAATTATAAATACATGGATAATTTACATAATAATTGTGTTCCATAGAGACAGACACCACATGGATGCCGCCTCTTTTGCTCCGAGATGTTTTTTGTCTCTTAGATAATATACATATAATTCACTCAACGCGATTTTAACACAATCTTTAATATCAATAAAATCACGTTTAAAAAGAAGAATGTTCCTAACCTTCCAGATGGCATTTTTAAAACAATTAATAATCATCCAGCAGATCATCTGCTGTCTGAATGATGGGCAGGTAAAAAGGCCATAAAAAACGTACTCGTATTTAAAATCGTTAAGACCGCAAATCCATTTTAATAAAAGGCCAGCCTTCCTCCAAATCTCCTGTGCATAGTGGCAGTTCCAGAATAAGTGCATTACCGTCTCATCATTTCTGCACATATCTCTCGGGCACTTGGCTCTCGCCACCAGTCCTCGCCTGTGTTGGAACTCACGTGTAGGGAGGCACTGGTGCACGATCGCCCAGGCAAGGTCCTTATGCACATTTGCAAGGTATTTCCCAAAAACATTCCGCCACACTTGCTTGGACCTTGCCTGTGAGAGATTGGAAACTGCCACCATTTCTTCTCTGTGTCTACACGCCACTGACACCTTCCTCTGGTCCCCCAATATATCAGGCTCCAACTCATGGAGGCTCAGGAGCCTGACAGTCTTCTCCAGCACCACGTAGTGTTCTGGGGGACACAGGAGCACAGGAGAATTTAGGGAGATACGAGACCAACGCTTAAAAACCATGCCCGCTGCATATTTTAAAAAGCAGCTAAAAATGCCATCGGATTTAAACATTTTAAAACAGAAGCAGAAATATTTGATATAAAAAAATGTAAAAAGGTTAGGAACATCTCTCCCGCCATTGTCCTTACATTTATACATAAAATCACGTTTTAATTTTTCCATCTTGGAGCCCCACAGAAACATAAAACAAATGCGTGTTAGCTTTTTAATATATAAAATGGACGGAGGGAAAACCATGGCCACATAGAGCATTATTGGGATTAAAACCATTTTTATAATTAAAATTTTCCCCTCCATCGTGAGGCTCCTAAGATTCCACATTAAAACCTTCTTCTCTATTTTTGCTATCACTGAGTCCCAGTTAGAGGTCCCATTGTTCGCCTGATTAAAAACAATGCCTAAAATTTTAATCTGGTCCTTCTGCATTCTGACTCCTGGGGTCAGGGAGGAATCCCAGCCTCCTATATTAAAACAATCACATTTATCAATGTTTAGTTTAAAACCAGAAGCCTCGCAGAAAAAGGTGGTGTTCCTCAGCGCCCTCCTCATGGATGTTGAATCAGGGCATAAAATTGTTACGTCATCCATGTAGCCCAATACCTTTATTTGGTTACCCCTCCCACCAGGTATCGGGGCGCCTCTGACTACTTTGTCACTTCTGAGCATAGCTAACAGGGGCTCCATTGCGCATATAAATAGTAGGGGAGACAATGGGCACCCTTGCTTGACTCCAGATAAAAGAGGAACACCTTTAGTTAAAAATCCATTTACAGAAATTTCACTAAAACAGGACCGATATAAAAGCATAACACGACTTATCATAAAATCAGGCACCGCCATCTTTTTAAGAACCATAAAAAGGAACTCATGGGACACTCTATCAAAGGCCTTTTCAAAGTCTAGTGATAAAATAGCAAGATTTTGGCCTCGATCTTTAAAATACCAAATAACATCTCTTAAAATATTAAGGGACTCAGTGATAGATCTACCAGGTACCCCACAGACCTGGTTTGGGTGGATTAGCTTACTGATAAAAGGTTTAAAACGGACCGCTATCAATTTGGCTAAAATCTTGTAGTCTACATTTAAAAGTGTAATGGGACGCCAATTTTTCAGTTGGTCCTTTTCACCTTTTTTAAAAATTAAAGACACGATCCCCCTTCTCCAGGAAGGGGGCAGCTCTTCAGTGATAAAAACCTCTTTGTACAGTAAAATCATATCCTCTTTTAAAACATCCCAAAAAGTTAGATAAAATTCAATAGGCAACCCATCCTCCCCAGGGGCCTTTCCCGCTGAAAAACTTTTAAAAACAGATAAAAGTTCCTCTAAATTAAGATCTCGGGATAAAACCTCCTGGTCTAAAATATCTAACTTAAAATCAAGGGAGTTAAGAGCATGATTTAAAAAGGATTTATCAATAGCTTTTTTACTAAAAAGGAGTTGGTAAAAGTTAAAAGCTGCATTCAACATTCCTCCCATAGAAGTCTCCCCTTCTAGGTTTAAAATAGCATCTCGCCTACCATTTACCTTTTTAAAAAAGAATCGGGAGCACTTCTCATCTTCTTCAAGGTGTTTTACATGGGAGTTAAAAATGATTTGTTTGCCTTTATCATCTAAAAATTTTTTTATTTCAGCTTTTAAATTTAAAATATCCGAATCCACCTCAAACCCAACATCCTTTAGTTTAAAAAGCACATGCAAACGCTTATTAAGAACATAAAACCACTGTTTCTTTTCTCTAGCTTTCTTCCTACCTGCTCGGATAAAAAATAATTTAATTCTGGGTTTAATGCCCTCCCACCAGTGCAGCATGGTCTCGTGGGGCTTTTTCTGTGATTGCCAGCACTGGTAGGTCCGCACAAACTCACTTTTGTTTTCAGGGTCCTCTAGGAGCGTGGTGTTTAACCTCCAGAGGCCCTTACTCACTTTTTGCTCTCCCTCCAGCTCCAGGGACACACTAAGGAGCTTATGGTCTGAAAATATATTTGTTAAAATCATACATTTTTGAGAGATAAAATCATGGGAAGCAAAAATAAAATCGATTCTGGAGCTCACTCTTCCATTAGACCATGTGGCACCTGCGTCTCCTGGCAAGAGTTCCCTCCAGCAATCGCGCAATTTAAAATCTTCAATAAAATTTTTGAGCAGGTAGGTAGTGCGGTCTTTTCTATTTGCATCCCCACCCTGCCGGCCTTCTCCTTCTCTTGTGCAGTTAAAATCACCTCCTACCAGCAGGGGGGTAGACCCAACACAAAACAGTGGTAAAATATTAAAAAGCTCTGCCCGCTCCTGTTTATCAGGAGGGGCATAGACATTTAAAATACGTATTAAAAGTCCATTAATGTGCAGGTGGGTTAAAATAGCTCTGCCAGGCATAATCTCAGTGACGGTTTGTATCGAAATAGAATGGCCACGGCAGAGCAATCCCACACCTGAAGAACGACAGTCATTAGCACCCGACCACACCGAAGGGCCCAGCTTCCAGTCTTTTTTCAAGTCCATATAGTCCATGCTGTTAGGGATTCCACACTCCTGCAGTAGGCAAAAATCAAAGTCCATAGTCTGTAGAAAAGAGAATAAAGCAGCCCTGCGAACAGGGCTCTTTAGGGACCTCACATTTAGCGAGGCAACTTTCAGAGGAATACAAGGCATAGTTATTGTTAGGCGTCAGTGTCCACCTCCGAGGAATCCGACTCCGATATAAATTGGGAGCCAGACTCCCCTGTATCAGGGGATGCAAACTCCAGGATTTTCCCAGGGTCAGAGCCAGATATATGAATCGACCCGACTCTTCCCCTGAACTCACTCTCATCCGAGCTGCGGCATATTGTCTTCCTCTTTATGGTGGGCACATCTTCTTCTCTTAGCCTTTTCCCCGTACTCGTCAGGTCCATCCTTGATTCCTCCTCCCCATCACTGGATGTCACCTCCGACTCCTGGCTGTTGTCATCACCATCGCGAACTCCGGCCGCTGCTACCTCCGGTACGGCTGCAGGTATCTCCGGGTCACTCATCTGCTCAGGGCGCTCAGGAGCCTGTGAGGTCCCCTCCTTCTCTCTCGTCATCTTGCCTACTGCACCTGAAGCCGTCAATGCCCGACCCCCTGTTGGCGTAATAAGAGGGTCAGACTCGGGCTTCTCAGTCGGTCGGAGGCAGCTGGTGGCAGGGAGGTCCAGCGTGGAGCCCCTCCTTCTAGATCCCTTAATTGGATCATCACCAGCCACCACCTCTGCCCAGTCCTCCTTTGACGGCACCGAGGACCGGCGAGATTTCCTACCAACCGACTCAGGTATGGAGCTCGGGGCCTTCATCGCAGAACCAGAACAGCCCTGCTCCGGCCCTTTGGAATCCCCAGGACCACCCTCCACTCGTGACTTGGAGGGTCTTGGTCCTGGCCCTTCGGCGGGTGCCGTTTCCGGGGCATTACCAGCAGAGTCCGCACCTGTTGTGGACTGCTGCCCTGGCCCTGGACGGGATGGACCAGGCCTAGGCCCACCCCTCAATGACTGCGTTCTTTTAGGACAGTCTTTATACATGTGACCTGCCTCCCCGCACAGATTACATGTTGCTCTGGAACTGCACTTGGCGGCCACGTGCCCCAGGCCTCCACATTTGTTACAGCGAACAACACGGTTTTCACTGCATGACTCTTTTGTGTGCCCATATTTTTGGCAGTTCCAGCAAAACCGGGGCATCTGGGGGTAAAACAGGTATCCCCGGTTCTTCCCAATGGCAAAATTCGCTGGAGGGTGCACAAAGCCACGTATGCCATTGGGGTCTTGAAAGAACTTGACAAAGTACTTTCTCTTTCCGTTCCAAAATCCCTCAGCATTTTTTACTTCATGCGAGAAGTGAATTTCCTTGCAATAGCGCCCTAGGAATGTGTCAATGTCCTTGGCGGGGACAAAGGGGCTATGCATTACCACGACCAGTGGAATAGACTCTTCTCCGTAGAGGAGAGAAAAATGAAGCCCATCTAGGCGCTCATCTGTCTGGTCGGAACCAGACAGGGCTGCACAGATCGTATCGCAGCAGGCCGCGGTGCAGAAGGAGATGGTATACCGACCGCGGCCTTCCTGGTCATTCAGACACAGGATATTTTCCCGTCTGAGGCCGAAGGAGCCAAGCAGGATTTCCCCTACTATGAATTTCAGGTTCTTCCGCTGGCGATGTTCCTCTCCGACCTCGATCCGGATGGTTTGGCGTAACTGGGTCTCCCCAGTTACAAACCCATAGGTGAACGGCATTCCTGCTTGTCCCAACAAGTTTTTCCGCCCTTCTAGGCCGTCCAGCGCAAGCTGTCCGCCTAGCGATCCCTTCCCGTTGTCTGAGGACTAGTCCGACTACCCAATAGCTGCAGGGGGGTGAAGTCAAGGCGATAAACCAGTGACGATCCCCCCAGGCCAAGTAGCCGGGTACCCCAGGCACCTTCTGACTGAAACCTCCTGTACGAATACACTTGGTCGCAGCCAAAAGGCCGAGAAGCGATAACCCGAACGGGCCGCGCGTTGCCCGAGCCTGCCCGATACTGCTGTTCAGCCCTTGCAGCGATTCAGCCTACTTCTAGGCAATTCCATGGGGCCCTGCAGGCTCACACACTCACAGCTACACGGGAGGTGAATAAAGGCCGGAGAGGAAGCCAGACAGGATTTGCTTCTTTTGCTTGCACCACAATGCAGTGCTGAAAGAGGAGGAATCTACATAAAAACGGCTTCCTGGCAACGCCCAAATGCCCTGCTGCCATGCAGATAAACACTGGCAGCGGCAGCAAGTGCATGCCCACAGCCACCCCTTGTTCCTTCACACCTTGTATCAGCTGTAATCCAGTCCAGTGCTGCCTGCTGAGCAGCACTGACCAACACTGCCTGGGCCCAGGCTTTTATCTCTGAGGCCCCATTATGATGTCAGAAAGCTGGCTCTGGCTCCTCAGGGCTCCACTATGACACGTGCAAAGTTCCGTCTGAACTTTATATAAGACGGTGCGGCTCAGTCAGTCACTCAGTGTTGCCTGAGAGGGCAACACTGCAACAGCCGGCCGCCAGGCTGTCTTTTTTTGCACAGCTAGTTGCCTCCAGGAGGCCACAAGAGGGAGACAAGGGACTGCAAAATGGAAAATAAGCATCCACCAACTTTACAGACAACTTCTCCTTGCTCCTACAACCTCCATCCTTGCACAGTTTGTTATTCTTTTAGGTAACATAGTAACAAATCCAAATTGCTGCTCTCTTTGTAGGCAAGCAAGGCTTTGTTGCAACTGCAATTCTTACTCCTTCTTGAAATGTAGGGACGACAGTACATTCCATCACATCCATCTAGTGTACACAGGTAGGTCCATTGTGGCGGGCGGGCGGGCGGGCGGCTTTAATGGCTGTTTGCTGTTCCCCTACTCCACTCCACTATTTGACTGTGGTGCTGCATCAATCAGTGGCTGGCTCAGGTGCAGCTCTTTAACTTACCTAAAAGGGAGGGCGGAGAGAAGACAAGGAAGGTGAATGAGCTGTTCCAATGTGAAATGCCGGAAACACAGACACACAGACGACACAAAACAAGAGGTGGCAATGTATTCATTAATTGCATTTAATCAATTAGCTCATTATCACTCATGCATTGTCCAACAGGTGTTGAAATAATGTGATTAAAAGGGGAGATCCCTTCAGAAAGACAGAAACAATGGCAAACACAAAAAACACTTTTGGAATCTGATTTTAGTCAACACATAAGGAAAGGGTGCACCGGTCCTGGAAATACTGCAATACCAGGTCAATGCGTGGAGTGGACAGAGCAAGCTCTATTTCCATCTCCCTGTTCTAAAAATCCATTTAATATATGGTCCCCAGATAGGGGACGTATCAGATATTAAACTGATAAGAACAGATTTTTTTTTTTTTCAGTTGGCTACCCCCTCGCGGGGGTGTCAATGATTTATTACTTAAAATTCAAAAAACATTTACAATGAATTACAGCTTTTTACAATGAATTACAGTAATAAAATCAATTTACATAAAAACACATAAAAGGGGACATGGTGGCAAATTCTTATATATTGGAGTTCCATTCTTTTACAAACCATTTATTTGAAAGGGTGGCATTTCTTTTTTTATCTAATAAATAATAAATGTACATCTCGCTAAAACAAAGACCTAAAACATCGTCAACAGATAAAACATCGTGCTTAAAAATCAGGATGTTCCTGGCCTTCCACAGAGCTTCTTTTACGCAGTTCATCGTCTTCCATGCAATAGTCTTTTGGTTCGCGGTTGGGCATCCAAAGAGTCCATATAAAATCATTTCGTAAGTCAAGTCCTTTAGGTCTGCCATCTTCTTCATTAGAGGGAATATCTTTATCCAAATATGTTTAGTAAAATCGCAAGTCCAAAAAATATGACGCACGGTCTCCTCAGCCTGGCAGCCTTCCCTCGGACAGATGGCAGACCTCGCGAATCCTTTCCTGAATTGGAATGCCCGGCATGGAAGACATTGATGAACGCAGCTCCAGGCCAGGTCCATCTGTGTATTAAAAAGATAAAACACATTAACCATTTTGAAGATAAAAGCACAGCGTTCATTATTAAAATTTTCAATATTAGTGACGACTTCATTTCCTCTTATGTCTTTTATAAGTTTCTTACTGTTTATCATGTCATTAAAATTTTTCCCTTTAAAATTAAACAAGGCCACTATTTTCTCTAAAATCACGTAATTTGCTGGTAGATTAAAAGCATAAGGTGAGGTTAAAACAATTTCAAACCACCCCATCCTTCGCATAAAAAACCCAGTATTAAAACGTAGAAAATAAGACCAATGATGTTGTTTAAAAAGAGAATTAAGACAGAAACAAAAGTACTTGATTAAAAGAAACCTATTAAAATCTGGAAAGTCTTTGCCACCCTTTGGTTTGATTTTCATTACCGTCTCACGTTTAAGTTTCTCCATTCTGGAACTCCAAAAGAAGGTAAAACAAGCTTTAGTAATTTTTCTTAATAAAACCGTGGGAGGAGGGAAAACCATGCTTAAGTATAAAAGCAAAGGTAAAATTATAATTTTAATTATTAAAATTTTTCCCTCCATGGTAAGCTTCCTCATGTTCCACATGCATATTTTTTGATTTACCTTCTGCGCCACCATGTCCCAACTGATAAAACCATTGTCGTACCCACTGAAGGAGACACCTAAAATTTTAATATTATCAGACACAGGAACCGGTATATCTCTAAGAGCCATGCTTCCTATGTTTAAAATATGACTCTTGCTGAAGTTTACTTTAAAACCGGAAGCACAGCAATAAAACTCGATTTGCCTAAGGGTTCTCTGAAGCGACAGGGCGTCCCTACATAAAACCGCCACATCATCCATGTACCCCACTGCTTTGGCCTCTACGCCGCCTCCCCAGGGCAGGGGGACTCCACGGATACACTTATCGCGGCGAATTGCGCATAACAGAGGCTCCAATGCACATATAAAAAGCAGTGGGGACAAGGGACACCCCTGCTTCACCCCAGAGTTTAAAAATACGTCCTGTGTCTTAAAACCATTCACTAAAATTTTGCTGGTGCATTCTCTGTAAAAGGCTTTAATAGATAATAAAAATCCTTCAGGTATACCCATACGTTCTAAAACCTTAAAAAAATAAAAATGAGAGACATGGTCGAACGCCTTCTCAAAGTCTATAGATAAAATGGCTAATTTACCTTTTCTAGACCTCGTGTCCTCAATCACGTCTTTTATTAGGTTTAAATTATCCCAGATGCTGCGGCCTGGCACCCCACACACCTGGTCAGAGTGTATAATGTGGGGTATTATGGCTTTTAATCTATTTGCACATATTTTAGCCATAATTTTATAGTCGCTATTTAGAAGGGTTATTGGTCTCCAATTCTTTAAAACTGCGATGTCACCCGTCTTATACAGCAGGGAGACCTCACCCTTCCGCCAGGACTTAGGCAGCATCTTGGAATTAAAAACATCAGAAAAAAAGGTTAAAAAGATCCTCTTTTAAAATGTCATAAAATTTTACATAAAACTCACTGGGTATACCGTCCGGTCCGGGAACTTTCCCTGTTTTAAAACTCTTAACAGTTTCTAAAACCTCCTGCTCCGTCAGCTCCTGTAATAAAAAATTCTGGGAGACAGGGTCTAAAACAGTAGTAATCTCCTTCAGTGAGTCACGCATAAAATTATGATCCACAGTCTTAACATTAAAAAGGTCAGTGTAAAACTCATGAACTTTACTTAAAAGACCCTGTACATCTGACACCCCTTCTATATTTTTGATAATTGCCTTTTTGTTATTTATTTTCTTAAAAAAGTACCTGGAGCAGGTCTCGTTCTCCTCCACATGTTGTATTTTTGAACGGAATATAATCTCTTTACCTTTCTGCTCCAGGCACTGGGCTATCTCCTTTTTCAAATTGGTGATGTCATCTTTAACGTCTATGTCATGATCTTGCATTTTGTACAGGGTCTGCAGACGGGTATTGAGAATTTTAAAAAAAGCGTATTTCTCTTTGGCTTTCGCCACGCTTTTCTTAATAAAAAAATCTTTTATTTTCTTTTTCATTTTCTCCCACCATGCACTGATGGGAGTACGTGTGTCTCTTACCCGCCTGCTTTCTTGGTAAAATTCAATAAAATCTGCTAAAACCTGTGGATCGTCTAAAAGGGAAACATTCATCTTCCAGGACTTTTTACATACAATATTATTAAGATCATGCTTTACTTTAAAAGATAAAAGCCTGTGATCTGAAAACACATTGGTTAAAACTTCACAATTAAAAGGCAGTAAATTTTCAGAACAAAAGATAAAATCAATCCTGGAGCTACAGGTGGCGTTGCTCCAGGTAACGCCGGCTTCCTCTGGACTGCTCCTGTTACATTCTTTGTATATGTCTTTTAATTTAAAATCAGTCACGATATCCTTGAGCAGTCCAGAGGTCTTGTCATAGTTCCTACTCGTACTGTTGGTAAGCCGGCGTTCTCCTCTCAGGATACAATTAAAATCACCTGCGAGGATAAAAGGCTCAGATGTGTTGATAAAAAGCGGTAAAATCTCCAGCATCCTCGCTCTTTCGTTCTTTTCTGGTGATCCGTAAAAATTTAAAAACTGCCACTTTACACCATCAATAAAAGCTTTAACCATTAAAATACGTCCTGGTAAGATTTCTTGAATAAAATCAATTAAAACGTTTCCCTTAAAAAGAATGGCGACCCCTGCTGATCTGGACTCGTTGGATCCAGACCAGACGGATGGACCATACTTCCAATCCTTTTTGTAATTTTCATATCTCATTGTATGGGGAATGCCGCACTCCTGCAGGAAAAATACAGAGGCTGCCAGGCAAGATAAAAAATTGAAGAGAGCAACCCTTCTCACTTTTGACTTGGCGCCCCTCACGTTGAGGGAGATTCCCATGAGCTCAGACATCGTGGAGAGTTAAAGCAAAATTCTGATTTTAAAATAATAAATAATAGGCGTACTTAAAATCAGATTGCTCCTCCACCAGCAATACCCGAAACCTCACTTGAACTCATGGCCCCGCCCTCATCCGACTCAACTGAAAAGAGGGACGAGGCAGGAGAAGAACTACTGTCGCTGAGAGCTGAGCCAGCAACACTCACCTCGTACACGGGGAGCCCAGACTCGCACAGCCTCACCTGGGTCTCTCTCGGTTGACCGACTGGGTCCATGTCTGGTGGGTCCCCCAAGGGCCCCGCCTCTCCCCCTGGGCCCGTGAAGGCCGGTCTAGAGGGGGAGGTTGTGCGCATGGCGGGGTGTCCGATAATACGGAGGGAGCAGTGCCCGTCCTCCTCACCAGTGCAGGCGAGGAGGGGGTCCCAGGAGGAGCCACATCTTTCCGCACGGACGTATCCATCTGCTCCTCCCCTGTCTCCCTCCTACTGGCACGTTCTTGCTTCCCCTTTTTACGGGGACCCACCTGTACCCAGTTTTCTCCTTCCGAGTCGGTCTCTAGAGACCCAGGATTAGGAGCCGTCTGGGATGCCACAGGTTCATCGATGGCCTGCTCCTTTTCTGCCTTCCTCTTGGCCTGCCGTTTTTCCTTGGCGCTGGGCTCATTTTTATCCCCTGAGGTCGCTGGCTGAGAGGCACCTGTTTTGGCTTCGGCTAGCCGTACTCTTGAAGCCCAGGTACCTCTCTGCTCTTTCTCCGCAACAGCTTGTTCTCCTCCTTGAGGACGGGACTGCTCTGCTGGTGGAGCACGTGGGGGCACCTCGGGTTGCTCATCTTCTTCGCCTCGGTACCTATGTGGACAAGCATAATAAAGATGACCAGTTTTTTGACAAAAATTGCATTTTTTCTCTTCTGTACATTCTCTCATTGTGTGTTGTTTACTTCCACAGTTCCTGCAGGTGACATCGCAGTTAAAACTGGTATGTCCATAGGTACCGCAGGCCCTGCAGAAGTTTGGCATTCCTGAGAAATAGAGGTCGCCATTCACATTCCCAAGTTTAAAACGAGCAGGTGGTAGCTTCGTTTCTTGGGTGGAGGGGTCCTTTATTAGCGTAACAATAAATTTCCATTTGACGGTCCACACACCGCACTCGTTCATAACTCTCCCCAGCAGCTTAACGTTCTTAAAGTATGCAGCAAGAAACGCCGCCACTTCCTGATCTTTCACGTATGGGGAATACATTTTAATCACTACGAGTTTGGTTACTTCAAAAGCGTGTTCAATTACCTGGACTCCCAAGGCCATGAGTTCACCTTGTTGCCTCTCAGCTTTTCCCATGGCATCACGGAGGATTCCTTCTCCCATAAAAGTCACGTCGTACACTCCACGCCTTGGGTAGTCCTGGATCGCCAAAATCTCGTTCTTGTGGACCGCCAACCGCTTTTCCAAAATATCGTGGACAAGGAACTTGAGACCACGAGGACCGCCTCCACCCTCTGCCAAGATAAATCTTGCAGTATTCCTCAACCGGGCGTATACCGGCACCGCATCAGGTCCGCCTGCCATTTGCGTGGCCAGGTCGGTACCGCACAGCTTGCGCTGCGCCCTTTGGCTTTAAGGAGACACACCAAAGGGCTGGGGGGGGGGATCGCAACTCGTTGCTCAGGACTAAGCCTCTCTCCCAAATAGCAGCACGGGGGTGAAGTCCAGGCGAACCTGGACGATCCCCCGAGGCCGAGAGAGAGGGTACCTGAGCACCTTCTGACCAAAAACCTCCTGTATAAATACACTTGATCTTAGCCAAAAGGCCGAGAAGCGATAACCCGAACGGGCCGCGCGTTGCCCGAGCCTGCCCGATACTGCTGTTCAGCCCTTGCAGCGATTCAGCCTACTTCTAGGCAATTCCATGGGGCCCTGCAGGCTCACACACTCACAGCTACACGGGAGGTGAATAAAGGCCGGAGAGGAAGCCAGACAGGATTTGCTTCTTTTGCTTGCACCACAATGCAGTGCTGAAAGAGGAGGAATCTACATAAAAACGCCTTCCTGGCAACGCCCAAATGCCCTGCTGCCATGCAGATAAACACTGGCAGCGGCAGCCAGTGCATGCCCACAGCCACCCCTTGTTCCTTCACACCTTGTATCAGCTGTAATCCAGTCCAGTCCAGTGCTGCCTGCTGAGCAGCACTGACCAACACTGCCTGGGCCCAGGCTTTTATCTCTGAGGCCCCATTATGATGTCAGAAAGCTGGCTCTGGCTCCTCAGGGCTCCACTATGACACGTGCAAAGTTCCGTCTGAACTTTATATAAGACGGTGCGGCTCAGTCAGTCACTCAGTGTTGCCTGAGAGGGCAACACTGCAACAGCCGGCCGCCAGGCTGTCTTTTTTTGCACAGCTAGTTGCCTCCAGGAGGCCACAAGAGGGAGACAAGGGACTGCAAAATGGAAAATAAGCATCCACCAACTTTACAGACAACTTCTCCTTGCTCCTACAACCTCCATCCTTGCACAGTTTGTTATTCTTCTAGGTAACATAGTAACAAATCCAAATTGCTGCTCTCTTTGTAGGCAAGCAAGGCTTTGTTGCAACTGCAATTCTTACTCCTTCTTGAAATGTAGGGACGACAGTACATTCCATCACATCCATCTAGTGTACACAGGTAGGTCCATTGTGGCAGGCGGGCGGCTTTAATGGCTGTTTGCTGTTCCCCTACTCCACTCCACTATTTGACTGTGGTGCTGCATCAATCAGTGGCTGGCTCAGGTGCAGCTCTTTAACTTACCTAAAAGGGAGGGCGGAGAGAAGACAAGGAAGGTGAATGAGCTGTTCCAATGTGAAATGCCGGAAACACAGACACACAGACGACACAAAACAAGAGGTGGCAATGTATTCATTAATTGCATTTAATCAATTAGCTCATTATCACTCATGCATTGTCCAACAGGTGTTGAAATAATGGGATTAAAAGGGGAGATCCCTTCAGAAAGACAGAAACAATGGCAAACACAAAAAACACTTTTGGAATCTGATTTTAGTCAACACATAAGGAAAGGGTGCACCGGTCCTGGAAATACTGCAATACCAGGTCAATGCGTGGAGTGGACAGAGCAAGCTCTATTTCCATCTCCCTGTTCTAAAAATCCATTTAATATATGGTCCCCAGATAGGGGACGTATCAGATATTAAACTGATAAGAACAGATAAGGTTTCCACTCAGATCCGTCTCGAGTTAAATTTTAAACTTCAAATTTAAAGACTTGATCATCATTATGAAAAACCAAATATAATTTTAATTTCTCTCTCTTTTTTTTTTTTAAAGTAAAATTAATAAAACAAACCGTTTCTTAAAGCGATTACACCAAGCATATCCACAAGATGTTCTCGAAGATCTTGACCGTCCCATTCCAAATTTACAATACATGCCAACCAGGTTGGCACTTCATATCTCTCCAGAAAATCCGGTACACTCCCTCTCAAACAGGTTCGTACCCGCCTCCGAACCTTCTCAAAATTAATTTTATCTCTTAATCCCTCCACGTCTTTTACTAGTTTGTCTCTTTCTGCTCTATCTTCATCTGAAACTACATTTTGTTCCACAATTTTTCTCCTTTTTGTTTCATCACTTTTTTTAACTTCAACACTTTTCCCCGCTCCTCCCTTTTTCTGTGGCTTATCCTCTTTTTGTGGGGTAACTTTCTCTTCCTTTCTGTTAACTATCACTTCCTTTCTTTTAACGGTCTTCTTACTCTCCTCCTTTGCTTCACTTTTACTTTTTTTTGGACAATTTTTAAACACATGCCCTTCTTCTCTACACATGTTACACACTTTGCCCTTCTCACAATCATTATACTTATGACCTTCCTTAAAACATTTGGTACAAATTATTTTTCCACAATTCTCCTTCTCATGCCCATACTCTTTACAATTGTGGCAAAAAATCCCCATTCCAAAAAAGTAGAGATTCCCACTTGCACTGCCAATTTTAAAGCGTGCTGGAGGAAGCAATAAGTTTCCAGCCTCTCCAACTGCCTTAAATTTACACAGGAATTTCCATTTACCTGTCCAGAATCCAAAGGGATTAAAGACCTTACCCTTCTCCACCACCTCCTCACAGAACTTAGTGAGAAAGCATATAATATCGTCTTTACACACATAGGGGGAAAACATTTTAACAATGACCAACTTTTTGCTAGGAGCAAAGTGCGGTGTTACAATCACACCAACCAGTCTTGGATCCTGCTTCTTCTTCTTTAAAGTGTCCAGAAAATCCAGATAAATGTCCTCTGTACAAAAAGTGACATCGAAACATCCTCTTCTTGGATAGTCCATTACAGACAATATCCATTGTCTCTCCAACTGGAAAAGATCAAGCAAGAGTACCTTCGTTAGGAATTCCAAGTCTCTGCTTTGTCCTCCAGATTCCTCCATCGTAAAACGAACAGCATTCCGAGTACGCATATAGTCAGGGACTTCCTCCATCCTGCCGCAACAAAAGCCAACGATATCCAAAGAAATCCAAAGATAGTACCTTCAGCACCTAGATGCCAGGCAAGTGATCGCTCCCCGTTGCCCTGGACTAATCCTCCTCCCCAATAGCAGCAGAGGGGTGAAGTCTCTCCTAAGAGAAACGATCCCCCCAGGCCAAGGAAAAGGGTACCAGGGCACCTCCTGACCAAGAAACAAGGCAATACCCTAAAGTACTACACTTGATCTTAGCCAAAAGGCCGAGAAGCGATAACCCGAACGGGCCGCGCGTTGCCCGAGCCTGCCCGATACTGCTGTTCAGCCCTAGCAGCGATTCAGCCTACTTCTAGGCAATTCCATGGGGCCCTGCAGGCTCACACACTCACAGCTACACGGGAGGTGAATAAAGGCCGGAGAGGAAGCCAGACAGGATTTGCTTCTTTTGCTTGCACCACAATGCAGTGCTGAAAGAGGAGGAATCTACATAAAAACGCCTTCCTGGCAACGCCCAAATGCCCTGCTGCCATGCAGATAAACACTGGCAGCGGCAGCAAGTGCATGCCCACAGCCACCCCTTGTTCCTTCACACCTTGTATCAGCTGTAATCCAGTCCAGTCCAGTGCTGCCTGCTGAGCAGCACTGACCAACACTGCCTGGGCCCAGGCTTTTATCTCTGAGGCCCCATTATGATGTCAGAAAGCTGGCTCTGGCTCCTCAGGGCTCCAATATGACACGTGCAAAGTTCCGTCTGAACTTTATATAAGACGGTGCGGCTCAGTCAGTCACTCAGTGTTGCCTGAGAGGGCAACACTGCAACAGCCGGCCGCCAGGCTGTCTTTTTTTGCACAGCTAGTTGCCTCCAGGAGGCCACAAGAGGGAGACAAGGGACTTCAAAATGGAAAATAAGCATCCACCAACTTTACAGACAACTTCTCCTTGCTCCTACAACCTCCATCCTTGCACAGTTTGTTATTCTTCTAGGTAACATAGTAACAAATCCAAATTGCTGCTCTCTTTGTAGGCAAGCAAGGCTTTGTTGCAACTGCAATTCTTACTCCTTCTTGAAATGTAGGGACGACAGTACATTCCATCACATCCATCTAGTGTACACAGGTAGGTCCATTGTGGCGGGCGGGCAGGCGGGCGGGCGGCTTTAATGGCTGTTTGCTGTTCCCCTACTCCACTCCACTATTTGACTGTGGTGCTGCATCAATCAGTGGCTGGCTCAGGTGCAGCTCTTTAACTTACCTAAAAGGGAGGGCGGAGAGAAGACAAGGAAGGTGAATGAGCTGTTCCAATGTGAAATGCCGGAAACACAGACACACAGACGACACAAAACAAGAGGTGGCAATGTATTCATTAATTGCATTTAATCAATTAGCTCATTATCACTCATGCATTGTCCAACAGGTGTTGAAATAATGGGATTAAAAGGGGAGATCCCTTCAGAAAGACAGAAACAATGGCAAACACAAAAAACACTTTTGGAATCTGATTTTAGTCAACACATAAGGAAAGGGTGCACCGGTCCTGGAAATACTGCAATACCAGGTCAATGCGTGGAGTGGACAGAGCAAGCTCTATTTCCATCTCCCTGTTCTAAAAATCCATTTAATATATGGTCCCCAGATAGGGGACGTATCAGATATTAAACTGATAAGAACAGATTTTTTCTTTTGAATTTAGCTAAGTCTAATCAAACTAATTTCTTAAGAACAAGGTCTAGTATAACATCTTCCAACAACTAAAGTGCCATGTGCTCTGTGCTCTTCTTTTCCCTAAACGTTTCTTGTCTAGCAGGTAATATAAATACAGTTCACTGATTGCTAATTTTATACACTCTTTTTCGCTAATATAATCTCTCTTGAACAATAAAATATTTCTGGTTTTCCATAGTGCGTTTTTTATGCAGTTTATAGTGCACCATAAAACTCTTTCTTTTTCTTTTGGCAGTGTCTCATGAATACCATAAAAAATCACTTCAAAGTTTAAAAAGCTAAGACCAGTTAAGAATTTTAAAAGTTCTCCACATTCTTTCCAAACAGTCTGTGCAAATGGACAATTCCAGAATATGTGCAAGGTCGTCTCATCATAGCAGCATTGTTGTCTAGGGCAGACACTGAAATTGCTCAATCCCCTTCTGTGCTGGAAAAATCTGGTGGGCAGACAGTCATGAACCATCATCCAGGCAATGTCTTTGTGGCTGTTTGTAAGGTAGGGTGCATTAACTTTTTCCCATATAGCAGCGCTTCTGTTGAAAGAAAAGTTAGAAATGGGTGTCATTGTATCTTTTTTCTTTATTTCTAGGGACAATTTCCTCGGATTTTTCAAAGTCTCCACCTCAAAGGACTCAAGGTTATGTTGTTTTATTACCTTTTCTAAAATAATATATTGCTTGGGTGGAAATATTAGAACTGGACTAGATAATGGCATAGAAATCCACTTGCGTCGCCTAAAAATATGTCCTGCAGCATATCGTAAAAAATAGGACCAATTATTACATAAAGACACACTTTTAAAACAGAGGCTAAAAAACTTAGAATATAGAAAAAGTTTTACATTTGGCACATCTTTACCACCTTTACTAAGTGATTTAAACATTGTCTGTCTATTTAGCTTTTCGAATTTCGAACTCCATACGAATTGGAATAGCATTCTTTGAAGTCTTTTAACAGTTAACTCATTCGGTGGAAACACAAAACTCAAGTACAGCATAATCGGAAGCAGAATGGCTTTTATGACAAGAATTTTCCCACTCAAGGTAAGTTTTCTCAACATCCATAAATCTATTTTCTTTTGTAACTTGTTTTTTACGTCTTCCCAGCTTTGCGCACCATTATTTTGTTGATCGAAGATTACGCCTAAAACTTTAATTTGGTCAGTTTGCATTTTTAAGCTAGGCATAAAAAAATCAGTCCAATCTCCAATCGTAAAACAACTACTTTTGTCAATATTAAGTTTAAACGCAGAGGCTAGGCAAAAAAATTCTGTAATTCTTATCGCTCGTCTAAGGGCAACCTGTGATGAACAGAAGATAGAGATATCGTCCATATAGCCCATGACTTTAACTTCGTTCCCACCACCTCCGGGTAGGGGAACACCTCTGACAACCTTGTCTTTTCTGATCATTGACAGAAGCGGTTCAATGGCACATATAAATAGTATGGGCGACAAGGGGCACCCCTGTTTAACTCCTGAGTGCAGTTTAACTTCGTCTGTTAGCGAGCCGTTGACTAATATTCTGCTAAAAGAGTTTTTGTATAAAAGCGCAATTTGTCGTATAAAAGCATCTGGAAAACACATCTTTTTTAAAACTAACCATAAAAACCTATGAGACACACGATCAAATGCCTTCTGAAAATCTAATGACAAGATGGCTAAATTCTGCTGTCTATCTTGCTGGTACCAAATTACATCTCTGATGGTGTTTAGATGTTCTGTCACACTTCTCCCTGGTACTGCACAAACTTGGTCCATATTTATAACTTGGCTTAAAACCCCTTTAAAACGGTTAACTAAAATTTTGGACATAATTTTGTAATCCACGTTGAGAAGCGTAATTGGTCTCCAGTTTTCTAACCGAGATTTTTCTCCTTTTTTATGAATTAGAGAAACGAGTCCACTTCTCCAGGATAGTGGTAGCAGATCACTTTTAAAGGCTTCCTTAATAACAAGATAAAAGTCCACACTTAAAATGTCCCAAAATTCCCTATAAAATTCTACGGGAAGACCGTCAGATCCAGGGGTTTTTCCATATAAAAAGCTTTTGACAGCAGCATGAAGTTCTTCAGAAGTAATGTCCTTACATAACAGTTCTTGGTCGGTTTTGGATAAAGTGCAATCTAGAGTGTTAATAGCATCCTCAGTAAAAGACAAGTCTATAGGTTTGTCGTTAAAAAGTTCTTGATAAAAGCTTTGAGCTTTGGCAAGCATACCGTCTGCTGTTGTTTCGCCTTCCAGCTCCTTAATCATCTCTTTGGTGCTGACGGTTTTTTTGAAGAAATATCTAGAGCATTTTTCATTTTTCTCAAGAATTTCAATTTTTGAGCTGAAGATGATTTCTTTCCCTTTGTTCTCAATTTCTTTTGCGATTTGTTCCTTTACATTTATAATTAAGTCTTCCATGTCTATACCAGCACTTCTAAGTTTGTAGTACGTTTGTAGCTTGGTGTTGAGTGTGTTGTGCCACTTCGTCTTCTCTCTTGCTCTCGCAATGCTTTTTTTGACAAAGAATTCTTTGATTTTATTTTTGGCGTATTCCCACCACTCTAGCATGGAAGCGTAATTTTTCTGTTTACTTTTTAAATGGTTATAATGGTTTAAAAAATCTGTCTTTATTGCAGTTTCTTGAAGTAGCGTTGTATTGAGTCTCCAGACTCCTCTGCCTTTGACAAGTCTGGGGACTTCTAATTGTGTCTGAATCATTTTGTGGTCTGAAAAAATATTGGAAATTAACAAAGATGATTTTGGAATAATTTGCTCTGTAACAAAAGTAAAGTCAATTCTGGACTTCGTAACAGCATTTTCCCAGGTGTAACCCGGGTCAGATTTTTGCAGGTCTCTCCAGGTGTCTTTTAGTTTAAAGTCTATGAGCAGGTCTTTTAACTGTTTCTCTGTTTTGTCTTTTTTTGGCTCTCCAGTGCTACCTTCTCTCTTCTCACCAGATAAGATACAATTAAAGTCGCCAGCTATTATTAGCGGGGATGAACCAGGTAAGTAGCATTGTATATCCTCCAACAACTGCGACCTTTCTTCTTTTACAGGCGAGGCATAAACACAGAGAAGTCTTAAGTCCACCCCATGATGGGTTATATTAGCAAACAGAGCTCTTCCGGGCATAACTTCCTTGAATGCATTGACTTTGAACTCCTTAGACTTAAACAATATTCCAACACCGGTTGATCTGGTTTCATTATCTCCTGACCATATGGAATTGCCCAAAGTCCAATCTTGTCTTAGAGTTGCATAGTTCATGTCAAAATCTATTCCGCATTCCTGTACGAAAAAAATGTCTGAGTCCACTGTAGATAAATACGAAAATAAAGCGGCCCGCCTTGTCGGACCCTTTAGACTCCTCACATTGAGTGAGGAAATTTTAATGCTGTTTGCCATAGATCATTCGGATTAGTGGGCACTACTATCCGAATCTGACATGAAGCCCACTGGGGTGCAGGGGCTAGACACGTCTTCTGAATCCGAAAATTCAATATTGGCAGGATCGGATGGTGGGGGTTTTGCCGGAGGCGGTTTTGCTGGAGGTTGCTTTGCCGGAGGTGTCAGTTTAGCCGGTGTCACTAGGGGCTTATATTGAGGCGTGCTGGACCTTTTAGAGCCAACACTTGATCCCTCTTCCTCAGGTTTTCTTTTCCTCTGCACTTCTAGATCCATGGCTTCTTCCAGACTGTGACCCTTGGCCTCTGTAGAAGATCTCTCCCCCACTTTGGCTTCGGGTTTCACCTGTCTCATGATCTTAGCCTTCTCTAGATCTTCAGAGTTTTTTGGACCAAGACCTTTGGCTGCCACAGACAATCTCTCCCCTGCTTTAGCCTCAGGTCTCACAGGATCAGCATTCTCCAATCCATCAGGGCAATCCGACCAGACAGCCGGAGCACCCACGTCAGGTAAGCCTTCTCCTTGCGGAGATTTCGCCGCTGGCCTCTGCGCTGAAGATGTCCCAGCAGCCCATGGCTGCCCTCTGACTGCATCTGCATAAGAGCCAGTTTTCTTCAAAGGGCAGTCCCGAAAGGCATGCCCTGGTACACGGCAAATGTTGCAGACCATCACATTTGGACAACTGAAAGTTGCGTGGCCCTTCTGGTAACACTTTTTACAAACTGCCACCTCTTCTGGGCAGTTCTCATACGTATGCCCAAAGTCCATACATTTCCGGCAAAACAAAGGCATGTTAGGATAAAACAGACGTCCTCTGTCTCTGCCAATTAGGAATCCTGAAGGGGGGTGATGGTATCCCCCAATTCCTTCTGAGTCTTCCTTCAGCTTGACAAAAAACTTATATTTTCCTGTCCACAGCTTCTCAGAGTTCAGGACTTTGTGGGAAAAGCGTACTGAGGCGCAATGTCTCTGAAGAAAGAAGCTGATGTCATCCAGGAGCACATGGGGATTACTCATATGAACCACCAGAGGCTTTTCTTCAGTGGTAAACAGAATAACAAAGACTAGACCTTTAAGGTCTTCCTCACCCAACTTCAACCTGATGGTCCTGTACAAGCTTTGACAAGCAGCTTCCGACACCAGGGTAAGGGTATAGCGACCTGGAGCATCTTGGAGAGCTAGGATGTCTTCTCTCTTTATCCCAAGGATCTCCAGCAAAACTCGCCTCACGAAGAAACCCAGCTGGAACTTGTCTCTGGCATCATCTCCAACCTCGATCTTGAAGGAATCCTTTATCTTCAGTTCATCGGATCTTGAAAAACGCATAGTAGCCTCCATCCTCGCTTTGTGGGGATCGCCTTCTCCTCGAATTATCCTCGCAGGTCCTCTCCTTATAGCAGCATAGGGCTTAAGATGGCGAACCACCGATGCCCTATGGCCAAGAGCTCGACAAGCTTTGGAAAGACCTTTCAGTCAGACACGAGATCTGAGCCAAAAGGCCGAGAAGCGATAACCCGAACGGGCCGCGCGTTGCCCGAGCCTGCCCGATACTGCTGTTCAGCCCTTGCAGCGATTCAGCCTACTTCTAGGCAATTCCATGGGGCCCTGCAGGCTCACACACTCACAGCTACACGGGAGGTGAATAAAGGCCGGAGAGGAAGCCAGACAGGATTTGCTTCTTTTGCTTGCACCACAATGCAGTGCTGAAAGAGGAGGAATCTACATAAAAACGCCTTCCTGGCAACGCCCAAATGCCCTGCTGCCATGCAGATAAACACTGGCAGCGGCAGCAAGTGCATGCCCACAGCCACCCCTTGTTCCTTCACACCTTGTATCAGCTGTAATCCAGTCCAGTCCAGTGCTGCCTGCTGAGCAGCACTGACCAACACTGCCTGGGCCCAGGCTTTTATCTCTGAGGCCCCATTATGATGTCAGAAAGCTGGCTCTGGCTCCTCAGGGCTCCAATATGACACGTGCAAAGTTCCGTCTGAACTTTATATAAGACGGTGCGGCTCAGTCAGTCACTCAGTGTTGCCTGAGAGGGCAACACTGCAACAGCCGGCCGCCAGGCTGTCTTTTTTTGCACAGCTAGTTGCCTCCAGGAGGCCACAAGAGGGAGACAAGGGACTGCAAAATGGAAAATAAGCATCCACCAACTTTACAGACAACTTCTCCTTGCTCCTACAACCTCCATCCTTGCACAGTTTGTTATTCTTCTAGGTAACATAGTAACAAATCCAAATTGCTGCTCTCTTTGTAGGCAAGCAAGGCTTTGTTGCAACTGCAATTCTTACTCCTTCTTGAAATGTAGGGACGACAGTACATTCCATCACATCCATCTAGTGTACACAGGTAGGTCCATTGTGGCGGGCGGGCGGGCGGGCGGGCGGCTTTAATGGCTGTTTGCTGTTCCCCTACTCCACTCCACTATTTGACTGTGGTGCTGCATCAATCAGTGGCTGGCTCAGGTGCAGCTCTTTAACTTACCTAAAAGGGAGGGCGGAGAGAAGACAAGGAAGGTGAATGAGCTGTTCCAATGTGAAATGCCGGAAACACAGACACACAGACGACACAAAACAAGAGGTGGCAATGTATTCATTAATTGCATTTAATCAATTAGCTCATTATCACTCATGCATTGTCCAACAGGTGTTGAAATAATGGGATTAAAAGGGGAGATCCCTTCAGAAAGACAGAAACAATGGCAAACACAAAAAACACTTTTGGAATCTGATTTTAGTCAACACATAAGGAAAGGGTGCACCGGTCCTGGAAATACTGCAATACCAGGTCAATGCGTGGAGTGGACAGAGCAAGCTCTATTTCCATCTCCCTGTTCTAAAAATCTATTTAATATATGGTCCCCAGATAGGGGACGTATCAGATATTAAACTGATAAGAACAGATACTACACTTGATCTTAGCCAAAAGGCCGAGAAGCGATAACCCGAACGGGCCGCGCGTTGCCCGAGCCTGCCCGATACTGCTGTTCAGCCCTTGCAGCGATTCAGCCTACTTCTAGGCAATTCCATGGGGCCCTGCAGGCTCACACACTCACAGCTACACGGGAGGTGAATAAAGGCCGGAGAGGAAGCCAGACAGGATTTGCTTCTTTTGCTTGCACCACAATGCAGTGCTGAAAGAGGAGGAATCTACATAAAAACGCCTTCCTGGCAACGCCCAAATGCCCTGCTGCCATGCAGATAAACACTGGCAGCGGCAGCAAGTGCATGCCCACAGCCACCCCTTGTTCCTTCACACCTTGTATCAGCTGTAATCCAGTCCAGTCCAGTGCTGCCTGCTGAGCAGCACTGACCAACACTGCCTGGGCCCAGGCTTTTATCTCTGAGGCCCCATTATGATGTCAGAAAGCTGGCTCTGGCTCCTCAGGGCTCCACTATGACACGTGCAAAGTTCCGTCTGAACTTTATATAAGACGGTGCGGCTCAGTCAGTCACTCAGTGTTGCCTGAGAGGGCAACACTGCAACAGCCGGCCGCCAGGCTGTCTTTTTTTGCACAGCTAGTTGCCTCCAGGAGGCCACAAGAGGGAGACAAGGGACTGCAAAATGGAAAATAAGCATCCACCAACTTTACAGACAACTTCTCCTTGCTCCTACAACCTCCATCCTTGCACAGTTTGTTATTCTTCTAGGTAACATAGTAACAAATCCAAATTGCTGCTCTCTTTGTAGGCAAGCAAGGCTTTGTTGCAACTGCAATTCTTACTCCTTCTTGAAATGTAGGGACGACAGTACATTCCATCACATCCATCTAGTGTACACAGGTAGGTCCATTGTGGCGGGCGGGCGGGCGGGCGGGCGGCTTTAATGGCTGTTTGCTGTTCCCCTACTCCACTCCACTATTTGACTGTGGTGCTGCATCAATCAGTGGCTGGCTCAGGTGCAGCTCTTTAACTTACCTAAAAGGGAGGGCGGAGAGAAGACAAGGAAGGTGAATGAGCTGTTCCAATGTGAAATGCCGGAAACACAGACACACAGACGACACAAAACAAGAGGTGGCAATGTATTCATTAATTGCATTTAATCAATTAGCTCATTATCACTCATGCATTGTCCAACAGGTGTTGAAATAATGGGATTAAAAGGGGAGATCCCTTCAGAAAGACAGAAACAATGGCAAACACAAAAAACACTTTTGGAATCTGATTTTAGTCAACACATAAGGAAAGGGTGCACCGGTCCTGGAAATACTGCAATACCAGGTCAATGCGTGGAGTGGACAGAGCAAGCTCTATTTCCATCTCCCTGTTCTAAAAATCCATTTAATATATGGTCCCCAGATAGGGGACGTATCAGATATTAAACTGATAAGAACAGATTTTTTGATTGAAAATTGCTTTATTGACAATCAATCGTCATCATACAAACATTACTGCGACGCAGCGCAAGCCATGAAGCAGTAAATAATAAATAATAACAGTCGTCAAACATAACATGACAGTATAATACACAGTACAGGCTAGCCTATGCTATACATTACACCACATGCTACACTAACATTCTTGCATTCACTAAAGCCAAACAACAAAGCATTACAGACAAGTGATGGGATAGGGGAGTGGGTAGGAGGGGATAGGGAAGGGGGAGATCACAGGCCCGAAGCTTTATTGAAAGACAACACACAAGAAGGGAGAGTGGGGGGAAGGGGAGTATCAGTCCTCTTCCTCATCGACGTCCGGGCTGTCCCAGGTGGAATAGTCTCTGAGCAGGCTGTGGATCAGTCTGCGGCAGTCCTGGACGGACACACTCTCTCTCCGCAAAATCAGACGGTTCCTGGCAAACCATATAGCGTCCTTAAAGCAGTTCATAAGGCGCCAGGCTTCCTGGATTGCTCCATCCGTGGTATTCCCAGGAAATAGTCCATAAAGTACCGAGCGGTACGACAGTCTGTTCCTGGGTACTGAGTCCTTGAGTTCATGTTCCAAGGCTTTCAACAGACCCTGTGCAAAGGGGCACTGCCAGAAAATGTGCAAAGATGTTTCCTCCGTGAAGGGGCACCTGGGGCAGTACCGGGTCTTGCACAGGTTGCGGGCATGCATGAATGACCTAAGAGGCAGTCCTCCCTGGATGGCCATCCATGAAATGTCCTTGTGCCCGTTGGTCAACCTGCCAGATGACACGTTAGTCCAAACAGTCTCCAACGTGTCGGCATGAAGCCCTGGAACAGACTCCAGTGAGTCCTTTGCTCTGATGTGCTTGTGGATCGTCTTAGGTTTCCACAAGTCGGGCTTAAGACCCTCCAGTTGATGCTCCCTCACAAACCGGACGACATCTCCGTAGAACCAGGGAGCGTGCCAGTTGTAAGGGAAGGAGCTGTCCCACTTGTCCCAGCCAAAACCTCGCCAGAGGGGAAGGAGGAAGTAGCGGGACATGGCCTTGCCCGCAGAGCCGTTTGCTGTCCTCAGAGTCCTACGAACACAGTCACATACAAAAGCGATCCGCAACAGAGTGGGAATGTCGGGTATACCCTTCCCACCTTTGCGGGGCTCCTTGTACATAACAGTCCGCTTTACTCTGTCCATTTTCGAGCCCCAGATGAAGCGAAACACAGTCCTGGTAATGGCCCTCGAGACGGTGGCAAGAGGGGGCCATGCCTGTGCAGTGTATTGTAGCACAGGCAAGACTTCGTTACGCAGGACCATTGCTTTGCCCTCAATAGTGAGTTGTCTGAGGCTCCACAGTCCGATCCTTTGGTTGACTTTGGCCAAGCGTTCTTCCCACGACTTTAGGGCTGCACCTTCCTTACCGAACCAGACTCCCAGAATTTTGATGAAGTCCGGCTTGATAGTAAACGGGAAGGAGGCAGGAGAAGGCAGGTACCACTTTCCGAAGAGCATGGCTTCCGACTTCCCGCAGTTGACTTTTGCCCCTGAAGCGCGTCCGAACTCCTCGCAGGTCTGGACGAGTGCAGTCACCGAACTCTGGTCAGCGCAGAAGACGGTCACGTCGTCCATGTACAGCGAGCATTTGACCTCGAAGTGTCCTGGACCTGGTGCGGTGATCCCTCTGATCTCTCCATTCTGCCGGATAGCCTCTGCGAAGAGCTCTATAACACAAACAAAAAGGAGAGGTGAAAGAGGACAGCCTTGTCTAACCCCCGACGATACAGGAAAGGGGTCAGTCTTCCAGCCGTTCACCAGCACCGAGCTGTAAATGTCGCAATACATCAGGTTAACATACAAACAGAACAACCTGCCAAGCCGCAGCCTACGCAGAGCCTTACCCATGAATTCGTGAGAGACCCGGTCAAAAGCCTTCTCCTGATCCAGACTGACCAGGGCCGCGTGTGTACGGCGGCTTTGCATGTAATGCACCGTGTCCCTCACCAGGGCAAGACTGTCGGCCACCCTACGGCCAGGAATGCCGCAGGTTTGGTCCGATCCGATGATCCGTCCGATGACAACCTTCAGTCTGTTGGCCAATACTTTGGCGAGGATCTTGTAGTCCACGTTCAGGAGAGAGATGGGACGCCAGTTTTTCAGGTCACATCTCTCCCCCTTCCGCTTATACAAGATCGTGATCATGCCTTCTCTCAAGGACGGTGGCATTCTACCCTCCACCACCATCTCCTCATAGAGCTCCAGCAGGTCCGGACAGATCAAGTCCCCCAGCGCTACATAGAGCTCTGCTGGGAGACCATCACTGCCCGGGGTCCTGCCGGGTCTGAAGGATTTAGCGGCAGAGAGCAGTTCCTCCACCGTCAGGGGTACATCCATAGCCTCCGTACCTGCAGGATCAAGATGATTAGTGATACCTGACAGGAATTTATCGGCGGCTTCGGGGTCAGTGGTTTTCCGGGAGTAGAGGCTTCGGTAGTAGTCTGTGACGACTCCCATCACCTCCTTCTTCCCAGAATGCATGTTTCCGGTCTCATCTCGAAGTTCCTTCAGGGGCGTGTGGCCGGCATGGAGTTTCCTGAAAAAGAACGAGTTACATTTCTCACCCTTCTCCAGGTTCTCCACCTTGGAACGAAAGACAATTCGCTTGGATTCCTCCTCAAAGTGCCTTTTCAGGCCCTTTTTGGCTTCCTCCAGCTCCTTCCTGACGTCCCAGCCGCATTGAAGGAGGTCTTGCAGGGATCGCAGCTGACGCTGCATCTCTCTGAAGTCTCTCTTCCTCTCACACGCCTGTTGACGACTTTTTGCCTGAAAGAAACAACGAAATTCAACTTTAACATATTCCCACCAGTCACAGGTTTTGTCAAAGAAAACTTTATCATTCCTCCAAACAATATAGGCGTCTCTAAGTTCCGCCAGTACCTCCTCTCTTTCCAGCAGGGCACAATTCAGCTTCCAGGAGCCAGGGCCGGGAGGAAAACCGTGGCCGATGGCACCCTGGAAGAGAATGGCCCTGTGGTCAGAGAAGAAGCAGGGGACCATGGAGTGCCCATGCTGCTTGACTGCCCGGGAGGTGAACACAAAGTCAATCCGAGAACGAAGTGAGCCATCGGGTCGGCTCCATGAATAGTTCACAGAGCCGATCCCCATGGAGCCCACAACGTCCTGCAAGGATGCTTCGGTTACCATCTCGATAAGCAGTTTGGAACTGACATCCAGTTTGATTGAAGTGCCGGAACTTCGTCCATCCTCTTCGATGGGGCAGTTGAAGTCCCCGGCCATCACCACTGCCCTAGTGGTGGCGAGCTGGGTCCGCAGGGTCTGGAATAGTTCCAGGCGCTCAGCCTTCATAGGGGGAGCGTACACGTTGATGAGCCTAATCGGCTCTCCTGCCCAGGAACCGTCTACGACCAACAAGCGGCCGCAGGCGAGCTCCTGGACAGAGTCAACAGTAAATACGCTTCCCCTAATCAGGATGGCAACCCCTGCAGACTTACAGTCGCCCCCACCAGACCAGTAGGACGGGCCATGGGTCCACTGCCTGGCCAGATGATGGTATGACCTGGAAGAGGGGAGAGTACATTCCTGCAGCATAAATACATCACTCGACTGCTTGGAAAGAAAAGTTAGCACCATCTGACATCTAGTCCTATCTCTAACACTCCTCACATTGAGGCCAAAGATGTTAAGTTTAGCAGCCATGGGGGAGAATAAGGAAGGTTAGTGCAAACGATACACCTTAGTTACCAGTCCGGTCGGGCGGATCCTCCTCTCCAGGCGGGTCCGAAAGATCCAGCAGGCCCTCTGACAAAAATTGTTCCAGGATTGTAGCCACCTGGATGTCTGTTGTGAAGTCGATGACCTCAGGTTCAGACACGAGTTCCTCCACCATCTGCTCCATTTCCTCCTGCTGCGCAAGGGAATCTTCGCAGATTTCTACGACTTGTCGCTTTGAGGACTCAGCAGCTGGGCTGTCCCTCACCTTTCTCTTCCTCTGGATGGCACCTGAGGAGACAAGAGGGGGAAAATCCTCCAGGGAGAGGACTCCAGCAGCTGGAGGGGAAGATGTTAGTGCTGCTGGAGCTGGGGAGAAGGGAGGCTGGGTTGGGAGAGGTGCAGGTGACAGGACCACTGAGATGGGTGGGTAGGAGAAGGTGAGAGCCTCAGTGGGGGTGACAGGGGTTGGGGACGGGGGGGTGGGGAGGGCCGGGCGAGGGAGGGTGGGAAGGGTAGGGCGAGGGAGGGCCGGGAGACGGGGGGGAGGGACTGTCGTCTTCTTACCATCCTTCTTATTCCCGGTCTTCTGCGCCGCTGGAGCTCTGGTTGGGGCGGGGTTCCCTCTGGCCGGAGCTTTCGCCGCTACAGTTGCCCAGGATCGATCCCTCTTCGGGCAGTCCTTGTAGGAGTGGGCTGCTTGTCCGCAGAGGTTGCACATTGTCCGTTTCGGGCAGTCTTTGGTCTCGTGTCCTGTTACCCGGCAGTTCTTGCAGGCGTCCTCCTTGCAGTCCTTCACCGAATGACCCTTCTTGCTGCATCTCCTGCAGATCTGCGGCATGTCCGGGTAGTAGATGAGGCCGTAGGAGTTGCCCAGCGAGAATGACTGGGGCAGGTGCTGGAGGCCGTCTTCCGCGCTCGAATCCTTGTTCAGTCGGACGATTACCGACCACTTGCCAGTCCAGAAGCCGAGTCCGTTCAGGATGTGGGTGGGTTCCCTCACCACTGTGCAGAACCGCTTCAGGAGCGTGGTGATGTCTTTGCCGGGGGTGTGTGGGTTCCGCATTGAGACCGTCACCCGCCTTTCCTCTCTTTGGACAGGGCAGTTGCCCACAAAGCGAGAGAAAGGGGATTCAGGCCTCGCCGCTTTCACCATCTCCCAGTACCTTCTGCAGATGTTGATCGAAGCGAAGGTCACGAAGAACATCCCGGTCATGAAGGCCTGGATGCTGATGGTCTCCGGCTTAGCGAAGCCCTGGTCCAGGAGCATCTTCTGGCAGAACACTTCTTCCGTCATGTCCGGCACTCTCCCGTCCACCTCCTTCAGCTTCAGGGCCACCGTCTGCTTCATCCAGGGCTCCAGGGTTGGAGCAGCCTGGTTCGGCTTCCTGGTGGCCTGTTGGCTTGAGGAGGCTTCAGGAGGAGATGTCCTGGCCTGGGTCGGCTCACCTGGTCCATCAGCCTTCTCCTTCTGGGTGGCAGGGTTGCTGGTTGAGGCCATGGCTTCTTCCAGCTGTTCCTGTCGCTTGGGGAGGATCTTCGATAGCTCTTTCCCGAAGGGGGCGGAGCTATGCAAATCTTCTCCTTGCTGGCCGAGGTTCTTCCACGAAATTTCTTCCGCAGCGGTTCCTCGTCGAGCTTCTTCTTCTGCGGCCGAGCTTCTTCGAAGATCCCCTTCAGCAGCGGCTCTTCTCCGAAGTTCTCCTTTTTCTTCCCGGCAGCGATCTCCCGGAGCTTCTTCCCCGATGGCGGCTTCTCCCTTCTGGATCGTCGTCTTCGGTGGTTCTTCTCCGCAGTTCGTCGCCGGCTTCGTCTGGAACGCTCTTGGATCGCTAAGCTAGTGTTTATAGCCCCCAGTGGTTCTCCGAGCTATCTATCCTTACAAGGACTGATAAGAACAGATTTTTTTTTTTCAGTTGGCTACCCCCTCACGGGGGTGTCAATGATTTATTACTTAAAATTCAAAAAACATTTACAATAAATTACAGCTTTTTACAATGAATTACAGTAATAAAATCAATTTACATAAAAACACATAAAAGGGGACATGGTGGCAAATTCTTATATATTGGAGTTCCATTCTTTTACAAACCATTTATTTGAAAGGGTGGCATTTCTTTTTTTATCTAATAAATAATAAATGTACATCTCGCTAAAACAAAGACCTAAAACATCGTCAACAGATAAAACATCGTGCTTAAAAATCAGGATGTTCCTGGCCTTCCACAGAGCTTCTTTTACGCAGTTCATCGTCTTCCATGCAATAGTCTTTTGGTTCGCGGTTGGGCATCCAAAGAGTCCATATAAAATCATTTCATAACTCAAGTCCTTTAGGTCTGCCATCTTCTTCATTAGAGGGAATATCTTTATCCAAATTTGTTTTGTAAAATCGCAAGTCCAAAAAATATGACGCACGGTCTCCTCAGCCTGGCAGCCTTCCCTCGGACAGATGGCAGACCTCGCGAATCCTCTCCTGAATTGGAATGCCCGGCATGGAAGACATTGATGAACGCAGCTCCAGGCCAGGTCCATCTGTGTATTAAAAAGATAAAACACATTAACCATTTTGAAGATAAAAGCACAGCGTTCATTATTAAAATTTTCAATATTAGTGACGACTTCATTTCCTCTTATGTCTTTTATAAGTTTCTTACTGTTTTTCATGTCATTAAAATTTTTCCCTTTAAAATTAAACAAGGCCACTATTTTCTCTAAAATCACGTAATTTGCTGGTAGATTAAAAGCATAAGGTGAGGTTAAAACAATTTCAAACCACCCCATCCTTCGCATAAAAAACCCAGTATTAAAACGTAGAAAATAAGACCAATGATGTTGTTTAAAAAGAGAATTAAGACAGAAACAAAAGTACTTGATTAAAAGAAACCTATTAAAATCTGGAAAGTCTTTGCCACCCTTTGGTTTGATTTTCATTACCGTCTCACGTTTAAGTTTCTCCATTCTGGAACTCCAAAAGAAGGTAAAACAAGCTTTAGTAATTTTTCTTAATAAAACCGTGGGAGGAGGGAAAACCATGCTTAAGTATAAAAGCAAAGGTAAAATTATCATTTTAATTATTAAAATTTTTCCCTCCATGGTAAGCTTCCTCATGTTCCACATGCAGATTTTTTGGTTTACCTTCTGCGCCACCATGTCCCAACTGATAAAACCATTGTCGTACTCACTGAAGGAGACACCTAAAATTTTAATATTATCAGACACAGGAACCGGTATATCTCTAAGAGCCATGCTTCCTATGTTTAAAATATGACTCTTGCTGAAGTTTACCTTAAAACCGGAAGCACAGCAATAAAACTCGATTTGCCTAAGGGTTCTCTGAAGCGACAGGGCGTCCCTACATAAAACCGCCACATCATCCATGTACCCCACTGCTTTGGCCTCTACGCCGCCTCCCCCGGGCAGGGGGACTCCACGGATACACTTATCGCGGCGAATTGCGCATAACAGAGGCTCCAATGCACATATAAAAAGCAGTGGGGACAAGGGACACCCCTGCTTCACCCCAGAGTTTAAAAATATGTCCTGTGTCTTAAAACCATTCACTAAAATTTTGCTGGTGCATTCTCTGTAAAAGGCTTTAATAGATAATAAAAATCCTTCAGGTATACCCATACGTTCTAAAACCTTAAAAAGATAAAAATGAGAGACACGGTCGAACGCCTTCTCAAAGTCTATAGATAAAATGGCTAATTTACCTTTTCTAGACCTCGTGTCCTCAATCACGTCTTTTATCAGGTTAAGATTATCCCAGATGCTGCGGCCTGGCACCCCACACACCTGGTCAGAGTGTATAATGTGGGGTATTATGGCTTTTAATCTATTTGCACATATTTTAGCCATAATTTTATAGTCGCTATTTAGAAGGGTTATTGGTCTCCAATTCTTTAAAACTGCGATGTCACCCGTCTTATACAGCAGGGAGACCTCACCCTTCCGCCAGGACTTAGGCAGCATCTTGGAATTAAAAACATCAGAAAAAAGGTTAAAAAGATCCTCTTTTAAAATGTCATAAAATTTTACATAAAACTCACTGGGTATACCGTCCGGTCCGGGAACTTTCCCTGTTTTAAAACTCTTAACAGTTTCTAAAACCTCCTGCTCCGTCAGCTCCTGTAATAAAAAATTCTGGGAGACAGGGTCTAAAACAGTGGTAATCTCCTTCAGTGAGTCACGCATAAAATTATGATCCACAGTCTTAACATTAAAAAGGTCAGTGTAAAACTCATGAACTTTACTTAAAAGACCCTGTACATCTGACACCCCTTCTATATTTTTGATAATTGCCTTTTTGCTATTTATTTTCTTAAAAAAGTACCTGGAGCAGGTCTCGTTCTCCTCCACATGTTGTATTTTTGAACGGAATATAATCTCTTTACCTTTCTGCTCCAGGCACTGGGCTATCTCCTTTTTCAAATTGGTGATGTCATCTTTAACGTCTATGTCATGATCTTGCATTTTGTACAGGGTCTGCAGACGGGTATTGAGAATTTTAAAAAAAGCGTATTTCTCTTTGGCTTTCGCCACGCTTTTCTTAATAAAAAAATCTTTAATTTTCTTTTTCATTTTCTCCCACCATGCACTGATGGGAGTACGTGTGTCTCTTACCCGCCTGCTTTCTTGGTAAAATTCAATAAAATCTGCTAAAACCTGTGGATCGTCTAAAAGGGAAACATTCATCTTCCAGGACTTTTTACATACAATATTATTAAGATCATGCTTTACTTTAAAAGATAAAAGCCTGTGATCTGAAAACACATTGGTTAAAACTTCACAATTAAAAGGCAGTAAATTTTCAGAACAAAAGATAAAATCAATCCTGGAGCTACAGGTGACGTTGCTCCAGGTAACGCCGGCTTCCTCTGGACTGCTCCTGTTACATTCTTTGTATATGTCTTTTAATTTAAAATCAGTCACGATATCCTTGAGCAGTCCAGAGGTCTTGTCATAGTTCCTACTCGTACTGTTGGTAAGCCGGCGTTCTCCTCTCAGGATACAATTAAAATCACCTGCGAGGATAAAAGGCTCAGATGTGTTGATAAAAAGCGGTAAAATCTCCAGCATCCTCGCTCTTTCGTTCTTTTCTGGTGATCCGTAAAAATTTAAAAACTGCCACTTTACACCATCAATAAAAGCTTTAACCATTAAAATACGTCCTGGTAAGATTTCTTGAATAAAATCAATTAAAACGTTTCCCTTAAAAAGAATGGCGACCCCTGCTGATCTGGACTCGTTGGATCCAGACCAGACGGATGGACCATACTTCCAATCCTTTTTGTAATTTTCATATCTCATTGTATGGGGAATGCCGCACTCCTGCAGGAAAAATACAGAGGCTGCCAGGCAAGATAAAAAATTGAAGAGAGCAACCCTTCTCACTTTTGACTTGGCGCCCCTCACGTTGAGGGAGATTCCCATGAGCTCAGACATCGTGGAGAGTAAAAGCAAAATTCTGATTTTAAAATAATAAATAATAGGCGTACTTAAAATCAGATTTCTCCTCCACCAGCAATACCCGAAACCTCACTTGAACTCATGGCCCCGCCCTCATCCGACTCAACTGAAAAGAGGGACGAGGCAGGAGAAGAACTACTGTCGCTGAGAGCTGAGCCAGCAACACTCACCTCGTACACGGGGAGCCCAGACTCGCACAGCCTCACCTGGGTCTCTCTCGGTTGACCGACTGGGTCCACGTCTGGTGGGTCCCCCAAGGGCCCCGCCTCTCCCCCCTGGGCCCGTGAAGGCCGGTCTAGAGGGGGAGGTTGTGCGCATGGCGGGGTGTCCGATAATACGGAGGGAGCAGTGCCCGTCCTCCTCACCAGTCCAGGCGAGGAGGGGGTCCCAGGAGGAGCCACATCTTTCCGCACGGACGTATCCATCTGCTCCTCCCCTGTCTCCCTCCTACTGGCACGCTCTTGCTTCCCCTTTTTACGGGGACCCACCTGTACCCAGTTTTCTCCTTCCGAGTCGGTCTCTAGAGACCCAGGATTAGGAGCAGGCCCGGCACCGCCTGAGCAACCAGCCGTCTGGGATGCCACAGGTTCATCGATGGCCTGCTCCTTTTCTGCCTTCCTCTTGGCCTGCCGTTTTTCCTTGGCGCTGGGCTCATTTTTATCCCCTGAGGTCGCTGGCTGAGAGGCACCTGTTTTGGCTTCGGCTAGCCGTACTCTTGAAGCCCAGGTACCTCTCTGCTCTTTCGCCGCAACAGCTTGTTCTCCTCCTTGAGGACGGGACTGCTCTGCTGGTGGAGCACGTGGGGGCACCTCGGGTTGCTCATCTTCTTCGCCTCGGTACCTATGTGGACAAGCATAATAAAGATGACCAGTTTTTTGACAAAAATTGCATTTTTTCTCTTCTGTACATTCTCTCATTGTGTGTTGTTTACTTCCACAGTTCCTGCAGGTGACATCGCAGTTAAAACTGGTATGTCCATAGGTACCGCAGGCCCTGCAGAAGTTTGGCATTCCTGAGAAATAGAGGTCGCCATTCACATTCCCAAGTTTAAAACGAGCAGGTGGTAGCTTCGTTTCTTGGGTGGAGGGGTCCTTTATTAGCGTAACAATAAATTTCCATTTGACGGTCCACACACCGCACTCGTTCATAACTCTCCCCAGCAGCTTAACGTTCTTAAAGTATGCAGCAAGAAACGCAGCCACTTCCTGATCTTTCACGTATGGGGAATACATTTTAATCACTACGAGTTTGGTTACTTCAAAAGCGTGTTCAATTACCTGGACTCCCAAGGCCATGAGTTCACCTTGTTGCCTCTCAGCTTTTCCCATGGCATCACGGAGGATTCCTTCTCCCATAAAGGTCACATCGTACACTCCACGCCTTGGGTAGTCCTGGATCGCCAAAATCTCGTTCTTGTGGACCGCCAACCGCTTTTCCAAAATATCGTGGACAAGGAACTTGAGACCACGAGGACCGCCTCCACCCTCTGCCAAGATAAATCTTGCAGTATTCTTCAACCGGGCGTATACCGGCACCGCATCAGGTCCGCCTGCCATTTGCGTGGCCAGGTCGGTACCGCACAGCTTGCGCTGCGCCCTTTGGCTTTAAGGAGACACACCAAAGGGCTGGGGGGGGGATCGCAACTCGTTGCTCAGGACTAAGCCTCTCTCCCAAATAGCAGCACGGGGGTGAAGTCCAGGCGAACCTGGACGATCCCCCGAGGCCGAGAGAGAGGGTACCTGAGCACCTTCTGACCAAAAACCTCCTGTATAAATACACTTGGTCTTAGCCAAAAGGCCGAGAAGCGATAACCCGAACGGGCCGCGCGTTGCCCGAGCCTGCCCGATACTGCTGTTCAGCCCTTGCAGCGATTCAGCCTACTTCTAGGCAATTCCATGGGGCCCTGCAGGCTCACACACTCACAGCTACACGGGAGGTGAATAAAGGCCGGAGAGGAAGCCAGACAGGATTTGCTTCTTTTGCTTGCACCACAATGCAGTGCTGAAAGAGGAGGAATCTACATAAAAACGCCTTCCTGGCAACGCCCAAATGCCCTGCTGCCATGCAGATAAACACTGGCAGCGGCAGCAAGTGCATGCCCACAGCCACCCCTTGTTCCTTCACACCTTGTATCAGCTGTAATCCAGTCCAGTCCAGTGCTGCCTGCTGAGCAGCACTGACCAACACTGCCTGGGCCCAGGCTTTTATCTCTGAGGCCCCATTATGATGTCAGAAAGCTGGCTCTGGCTCCTCAGGGCTCCACTATGACACGTGCAAAGTTCCGTCTGAACTTTATATAAGACGGTGCGGCTCAGTCAGTCACTCAGTGTTGCCTGAGAGGGCAACACTGCAACAGCCGGCCGCCAGGCTGTCTTTTTTTGCACAGCTAGTTGCCTCCAGGAGGCCACAAGAGGGAGACAAGGGACTGCAAAATGGAAAATAAGCATCCACCAACTTTACAGACAACTTCTCCTTGCTCCTACAACCTCCATCCTTGCACAGTTTGTTATTCTTCTAGGTAACATAGTAACAAATCCAAATTGCTGCTCTCTTTGTAGGCAAGCAAGGCTTTGTTGCAACTGCAATTCTTACTCCTTCTTGAAATGTAGGGACGACAGTACATTCCATCACATCCATCTAGTGTACACAGGTAGGTCCATTGTGGCGGGCGGGCGGCTTTAATGGCTGTTTGCTGTTCCCCTACTCCACTCCACTATTTGACTGTGGTGCTGCATCAATCAGTGGCTGGCTCAGGTGCAGCTCTTTAACTTACCTAAAAGGGAGGGCGGAGAGAAGACAAGGAAGGTGAATGAGCTGTTCCAATGTGAAATGCCGGAAACACAGACACACAGACGACACAAAACAAGAGGTGGCAATGTATTCATTAATTGCATTTAATCAATTAGCTCATTATCACTCATGCATTGTCCAACAGGTGTTGAAATAATGGGATTAAAAGGGGAGATCCCTTCAGAAAGACAGAAACAATGGCAAACACAAAAAACACTTTTGGAATCTGATTTTAGTCAACACATAAGGAAAGGGTGCACCGGTCCTGGAAATACTGCAATACCAGGTCAATGCGTGGAGTGGACAGAGCAAGCTCTATTTCCATCTCCCTGTTCTAAAAATCCATTTAATATATGGTCCCCAGATAGGGGACGTATCAGATATTAAACTGATAAGAACAGATAAGGTTTCAACAAAGTTTTTTATTGGCAAAAATAATATATTTTACAGACTTTTTTTTAAAATTGAAACCACAAGATAAAATCAACAGCATAATACATGAATATTCATACATTTAAATGAATACAAAAGTAATAATAATAAGACCAGTAATACAGATGTTATAATAAAAGCACAGAACAATAGCAGGATAAAATTTATACAGGGCATAAAAGACATAAAAGAATAAAACCATTTTTATTTACAATGTTATGGTATTCCACATTTGCAAACACCACATGGATGTTGCTTCTTTTACCCCTAGCTGCTTTTTGTCCCTAAGATAATAAATATACATTTCACTTAGGGCATATTTCACACAATTTTTAACGTCAATAAAATCATGTTTAAATAGCAGAATGTTCCTAACCTTCCAGATGGCATTCTTAAAACAGTTTAAAATGGTCCAACAGACCATTTGCTGTTTAAAACTTGGGCAGTTAAAAAGACCATAAAACACGTATTCAAATTTAAGATCTTTAAGACCGCAGGCCCATTTCAGCAATGGGCCTACCTTCCTCCAAACCTCCTGTGCATATGGGCAGTTCCAAAACAGGTGCATTACCGTCTCGTCGTCACCACACCTGTCTCTCGGGCACTTGGCTCTCGCCACCAGTCCTCGCCTATGCTGGAATTCACGAGTAGGGAGGCACTGGTGAACGATTGCCCAGGCAAGGTCCTTGTGCACATTTGCCATAAATTTTCCGCCACACCACCTTGGACCTTGCCTGTGAGAAATTTGAAACTGCCAGTGTATCCTCCTGCCGCCTACAGGAGAGTGACACTTTTTTCTGGTCCCCCAATATGTCAGGCTCCAATTCTTGGAGACCTAGGAGCCTGACAGTTTTTTCGAGCACCGCATATTGTTTTGGGGGACACAGAAGCACAGGAGAATTCAAAGGGACACGAAACCATCGTTTAAAAATCATGCCCGTAGCGTACTTTAAAAAGTAGCTAAAAATACCATCAGAATTATACATTTTAAAACAGAAGCAAAAGTATTTAATGTAAAAGAAGTTAAAAAGGTTAGGAACATCTCTCCCGCCATTGTCCTTACATCTGTACATAAAATCACGTTTTAGTTTTTCCATTTTGGAACCCCATAAAAACATAAAACAGATCCTGGTCACTTTTTTAATATATAAAATTGTTGGAGGGAAAACCATAGCTACATAAAGCATTATGGGTAATAAAACAGATTTAATTATTAAAACTTTTCCCTCCATGGTGAGATTTCTCAAATTCCACATTAAAACCTTTTTTTCCATTTTGGCAATTACTGAATCCCAATTGGGTCTCCCATCGTTTTCTTGATTAAAAACAATTCCTAAAATTTTTATCTGATCCTGCTGCATGTTAACTCCTGGTGTCACAGAGGAATCCCATACACCAGTATAAAAACAGTCACACTTATCAACGTTTAATTTAAAACCAGAGGCTTCACAAAAAAAGCCGGTGTTCCTCAATGCCCGTCTCATAGAAGCGGCGTCTGGGCATAGGACGGTGGCGTCATCCATATAGCCTAGGATTTTTACCTGGTTCCCCCTTCCTCCAGGTATGGGCACGCCTCTGATGACTTTATCATCTCTTATTAGGGTGAACAGAGGTTCTATGGCACAAATAAAAAGGAGCGGAGACAACGGGCACCCCTGTTTCACCCCTGATAAAAGAGGAACACCTTTAGTTAAAAATCCGTTGATAGAAATTTGGCTAAAACAGGATCGATATAAAAGCTTAATACGTGTTAAAATAATTTCAGGAACAGCCATCTTTTTAAGAACCATAAAAAGATATTCATGGGAGACCCGGTCAAAAGCCTTCTCGAAATCTAAGGATAAAATAGCAAGGCTTTGACCCCTTTCTTTAAAATACCAAATGATGTCACGTAAAATATTCAGGGACTCAGTAATTGACCTCCCAGGTACCCCACATACCTGGTTTGGATGGATTAATTTATGAATAAAAGGTTTAAAACGGATTGTTATTAGTTTAGCTAAAATTTTACAATCAACGTTTAAAAGAGTAATAGGACGCCAGTTTTTTAACTGGTCCCTCTCACCTTTTTTAAAAATTAAGGACACAATCCCCCTCCTCCAGGAAGGGGGCAGCTCTTCAGTAATAAAAACTTCCTTATACAATAAAAACATGTCATTCTTTAAAATTTCCCAAAAAGCATGATAAAATTCGATGGGCAGACCATCTTCCCCAGGAGCTTTCCCATTAGAAAAACTTTTAAAAGCAAATAAAAGTTCCTCCAAGGTAATATTACGGGATAAAACTTCCTGGTCTAAAATATCTAGCTTGGCATCAAGGGAATTAAGAACATGTTCTAAAAAGGAAGGATCAATATTTTTCTTGTTAAAAAGAGATTGGTAGAAATTAAAAGCAGAATTTAAAATGCCGACCATAGTGGTTTCTCCTTCAAGGTTTAAAATGACATCTCGTTTATCCATTACCTTTTTGAAGAAGAACCGGGAACACTTCTCGCCATCCTCGAGGTGCTTTACATGTGAATTAAAAATTATTTGTTTCCCTTTCTCTTCTATGGCATGTTTTATTTCAGCTTTAAGATTTAAGATATCATCATCAACATCCATACCAATCTCCTTCAATTTAAAAAGTACATGTAAACGTTTATTGAGAACATAAAACCATTGTTTTTTCTCTTTTGCTTTCTTCTTACCTGCTCGAATAAAAAAAGCTCTGATTTTGGGTTTAATGCCCTCCCACCAGTGTAGCATAGGCTGACTGGGCGCTCTATGGGACTGCCAACACTGGTAGGTCCGCACAAACTCCTCTTTAATGATGGGGTCCTCCAGGAGTGTGGTGTTTAGTCTCCAGGGACCCCTACAAGCTTTTTGCTCTCCCTCTAGCTCCAGGTGCACTGAAAGGAGCTTGTGATCAGATAAAATATTTGTTAAAAGCAAACATTTTTTGGGAATAAAACTATTAGAAGTGAAAATAAAATCAATTCTGGAGCTCACTCTTCCATTGGACCAGGTGGGGCCTGGGTCCGCAGGCAAGAGTTCCCTCCAGCAATCTTTCAATTTAAAATCACCAATAAAATTCTTGAGCAGGTAAGAAGTACGGTCAATTTTTCGATTAAAATCCCCACCCTGCCGGTGTTCTCCATCTCGCACACAGTTAAAATCACCACCCACCAGCAGGGGGGTAGACCCAACACAAAACAATGGTAAAATCTCTAATAGTTCTGCCCTCTCCTGTTTGGTAGGAGGGGCATAAACGTTTAAAACACAAATTAAAATTCCATTAAAAAGCAAATGTATTAAAATAGCTCTGCCGGGCATGATTTCAGTCACTGTTTGGATGGAGATAAAACGACCTCGGCAGAGCAATCCAACCCCCGCAGAGCGACAGTCATTTCCACCAGACCAGACTGAGGGGCCTAGTTTCCAGTCCATCTTTAAATCTTGATATTCCAAGTCATTAGGGATTCCACATTCTTGAAGCAGGCAAAGGTCAAAGTCCACAGTCTCTAAAAATGAAAATAAAGCAGTCCTGCGGACAGGGCTCTTTAGGGACCTCACATTTAGTGAGGCGACTTTGATAGGAACCAACATAGTCTTAGTTGAGGTCAGGGTCCGAACCAGAAGAGTCGTACTCGGAGATCAGCTGCGAGTCTGGACCCCCTTTTTGAGGGGTCAATAAATCTTGGATGTTGGTAGGGTCAGAGCCAGATACGTGGGCGGCTCCAACCCCCACACTGCTCTCATCCGAACTCCGATAGGCAGCTTTCCTCCGAACTCCGGACTCCTCTTCCTCTCGCTGTCTCTTTGCAGAATGGCTCCTATCCATCTCCTCGAAGTCGCTCTCACCCATCTCTGGCCCCTGGCTGAAGATATCGCTGATGTCCTTCCTAGGCAGCTGCACAGGGGCCTGTGTGGTCCCATCACTCTTGGCAACCTTTGCCTGCTTACGGGGAGCCTTCATCGCAAGCCCCTCCACAACCGCAGTGGAGGAACTTTGCTCCGACCCCCCCGTTGACCGGAAATGGTCAAAACGAGGCTCCAATCCAGCATATTTTAGGGTTTTCTTAATGGAGCCCTCGTCTGACACAGAGTGTCTCCGCTCCATGCCCACACTCTTGGGACAGGCGTCAGGTCCTACTGCAGAACCTACGGAGCCACGACGCCTGTCGCTAACCACTGCCTCAACAGGGTCCACTGCAGGCGGAGCAGAGGACCTGTTTGCAGAGGTGCCGGTCAACTTATGTCCAGCAGAGTCAGAATTCCTCCTGCTCTGCCTGGACCCGGTGGAATCCCTATGGCCGTCCCTCGAGGCTGACATCGGTGGGCCCCCCGATGGAGCTGTGAAGGACTTTGGCCTGGACCCCTCAGTCGTCAATGCTCGTTTTGGGGCATTACCAGCAGCGTCTGCACATGTTGCAAACTGCCGCTCTGGCCCTGGTCTGGGTGGCCCAGATTTCGCTCTGCGGGGGCAGTCTTTAAAAGCATGCCCAGTCATGCCGCACAGATTGCACAACACCTCGGAACTGCATTTTGCCGCCACGTGTCCAACCTGGCCACACCTATTACACTGCACCACATGGGGCCGGTCACAATGTTCTCTGGTGTGGCCATATCTCAAGCAGTTCCGGCAGGCTATTGGCATCTGGGGGTAAAATAAGAATCCTCGATTCTTCCCAATGGCAAAGTTCTGGGGTGGGTGATGTAAGCCTCCAATGCCATTGGGATCCTGGCGGAACTTCACCCAATATTTCCTTTTGCCATTCCAGAAGCTCTGGGTGTTCAAGATTTTGTGTGAGAAGCGGACCTCCCTGCAGTAACGACTGAGGAAGGTTTCAATGTCACACTCTGAGACAAATGGACTGAACATGCACATCACGAGCGGGACTTCTTCCTCCCCGTAGAGGAATAAAAAGTTCAGTCCATTTAGCCGCTCCTCACTCTGGTCCGCATCAGATAGTCTCTTGTGCATATTCTCGCAGCATGCCGCGGCCGTAAAGGAGATGGTGTACCGACCGCGGCTTTCCTGGTCATTGAGACACAGGATGTCCGCCCGCTTGAGCCCCAGGAAGTCCAGCAGAATCACCTCCACAATGAAGCGAAGGTTCTTCCGCTGACGATGGCCTTCTTCCACCTCAATGCGGACGGACTGGCGCAACCGGGTGTCCCCGGATGCGAAACCAAATGTGAATGGCATTTTCAGTGCCTGGGGGCTAAGCCTGTCCCTTATAGCAGCAAGGGCTCAGATTCCACAATTAAGTGGAACCCTCCCCCAAGGCCAAGGATTAGGGTACCCCAGACACCTACGAAGCCCGATAAACGCCCTCGGAACGCTCTTAGGAAAACGCCTCAAGGTCGGTTGACCTTTTGGGTAAGGCGCGATCGCAACTCGTTGTCCGGGGGCTAAGCCCACTCCCCAAATAGCAGCAAGGGGGTGAAGTCTCTCTGTGAAAAGAGACGATCCCCCAAGGCCAAGGAGCAGGGTACCCCGGACACCTCCCAACAAAACCAGATGCAGAAATACTACACCTGATCTTGCCAAAAGGCCGAGAAGCGATAACCCGAACGGGCCGCGCGTTGCCCGAGCCTGCCCGATACTGCTGTTCAGCCCTTGCAGCGATTCAGCCTACTTCTAGGCAATTTTATGGGGCCCTGCAGGCTCACACACTCACAGCTACACGGGAGGTGAATAAAGGCCGGAGAGGAAGCCAGACAGGATTTGCTTCTTTTGCTTGCACCACAATGCAGTGCTGAAAGAGGAGGAATCTACATAAAAACGCCTTCCTGGCAATGCCCAAATGCCCTGCTGCCATGCAGATAAACACTGGCAGCGGCAGCCAGTGCATGCCCACAGCCACCCCTTGTTCCTTCACACCTTGTATCAGCTGTAATCCAGTCCAGTCCAGTGCTGCCTGCTGAGCAGCACTGACCAACACTGCCTGGGCCCAGGCTTTTATCTCTGAGGCCCCATTATGATGTCAGAAAGCTGGCTCTGGCTCCTCAGGGCTCCACTATGACACGTGCAAAGTTCCGTCTGAACTTTATATAAGACGGTGCGGCTCAGTCACTCACTCAGTGTTGCCTGAGAGGGCAACACTGCAACAGCCGGCCGCCAGGCTGTCTTTTTTTGCACAGCTAGTTGCCTCCAGGAGGCCACAAGAGGGAGACAAGGGACTGCAAAATGGAAAATAAGCATCCACCAACTTTACAGACAACTTCTCCTTGCTCCTACAACCTCCATCCTTGCACAGTTTGTTATTCTTCTAGGTAACATAGTAACAAATCCAAATTGCTGCTCTCTTTGTAGGCAAGCAAGGCTTTGTTGCAACTGCAATTCTTACTCCTTCTTGAAATGTAGGGACGACAGTACATTCCATCACATCCATCTAGTGTACACAGGTAGGTCCATTGTGGCGGGCGGGCGGGCGGCTTTAATGGCTGTTTGCTGTTCCCCTACTCCACTCCACTATTTGACTGTGGTGCTGCATCAATCAGTGGCTGGCTCAGGTGCAGCTCTTTAACTTACCTAAAAGGGAGGGCGGAGAGAAGACAAGGAAGGTGAATGAGCTGTTCCAATGTGAAATGCCGGAAACACAGACACACAGACGACACAAAACAAGAGGTGGCAATGTATTCATTAATTGCATTTAATCAATTAGCTCATTATCACTCATGCATTGTCCAACAGGTGTTGAAATAATGGGATTAAAAGGGGAGATCCCTTCAGAAAGACAGAAACAATGGCAAACACAAAAAACACTTTTGGAATCTGATTTTAGTCAACACATAAGGAAAGGGTGCACCGGTCCTGGAAATACTGCAATACCAGGTCAATGCGTGGAGTGGACAGAGCAAGCTCTATTTCCATCTCCCTGTTCTTAAAATCCATTTAATATATGGTCCCCAGATAGGGGACGTATCAGATATTAAACTGATAAGAACAGATTTTTTTTTTTTTTTTTTTTTTTTAAAACCATTTCAGTTAGTTATAAGCAACTTATAATGTTTCTCAAAACTTGAAAATCAAAACCACGTTGCTTCAAACTTAGCATCATTCTGGTTTGTTCTTTATTCATAATCAATTCACATAAACAATCACAAAAAAAAACAGAACAATATTACCTACATCGTATCAGGAATTTCCATTTTTTGAACTTCCATATCCCCTCTGAATCTAAGCCACCACCATGCTGTCTATCCCACAAATACATGACGTAAAGTCTAGACAAAATCATCCTAATACACTCATTTTCAGGCACTAATTTCCTTTTAAACACTAACAAGTTTCTCACATCCCACAAACTTTCCATCACACATGCCATAATTAACCACATAATTCTATCTTTCATACGACTACTTGCACCCATTCCAAACATCGCTACTTTCCAATTAACGAATTTTACCCCCGCCAGTTCTTTACACAAACCACCCACCCCTTTCCATACTTCATACGAATAGTCACAATCCCACAACATATGTCTCACACTCTCACTTGCTCCACATCCATCCCTCGGGCAAACCTCAGACCTAATAAGATCCCTTCTTTTCTGCACTTGCCTAACAGGTAGGATATTATGCAGCGACATCCATACAATATCACGCTGTCTGTTTGACATACCACTCACCTTCAATTTACTCCATACACTCTGCACTTCATTAGACCTCAAACCTGCAATTTCACATGGAATTTCCTTCGCACGTATTCTCTTCATCACCGCATTCTTATTTTTAAACTCACTCATTGGCACAGCAAGCAAGTCATTTTTCCTCACAAAAACCTCAATCCTCATATACCACACTGGACACTTGAAAGCCACAGGCACACTTGCATCTCTCTGTACCCAATTCAGACCATACAACATCCAACCAGCCAAGTATCTAATCATGAAACCAGTCTTGTTATTCCTCTGCACTAACACAGACACCACTTTGATATAATTCAAACCCAAAAATAGCTCAACATTTGGGAAATCTAAACCACCATTCACACACATCTTATACACATACTCTCTCTTCAATTTTTCCATTCTACTCCCCCAAAAAAGGTAAAAATCATCTTTTCCGTCTTCTTAATTTTATGGGTAGCAAAAGGGAAAACAACTGCACAAAAAAGTAAAATTGGTAATATAACAGCTTTAACTATCAGAATTTTTCCCGTCAGTGTCAAACTTCTCAGGCTCCAAAAGTTCAGCTTTCGTTCTATTCTCATACCACATTCATCCCAACTTTCAGTCCCTCTCAGATCCTCATTAAATTGCACACCCAATATTTTAATAGCACCCATCTCACAATTAACCCCATCCATTCTCACACACCTGTCACCAAAACACTTAAAGCTACATTTACCCCAATTCACTTTAAACGCAGACGCACTACAAAACAAACTCAACAACAATCTCGCTCTATTTATCTCCGCCTCTCTTTCACTAACAATCACCACATCGTCCATATAACCCAACACTTTCACAAATTTCCCATTACTCCCAGGGATTAATAACCCCCTCTTAAATTTTTCCCTTCTAACCATACACAACAATACTTCAATCGCACTAATGAACAGGACAGGGGACATAGGGCAACCCTGCCTGACACCTGACCTTATCCCCACTTTTCCACTCAGAAACCCATTTACGAGAAACTCACTTGTTACGTTCCTATACAAACCTTTCACTGCATACACAAACTTTCTTGGAAAACCCATTTTACACAGCACACTAAACATAAACTCATGCGACACCCTATCAAATGCCTTTTCAAAATCCACAGATAGGACCATACATTTCTGCTTTCTATCCATACAGTCCCCAATCATATCCCTTAGTAACAACAAATTATCAGTCATACTTCTACCAGGCACTGCACACACTTGATCTTCATTCACCACTTCACCAACAACCTCACGCATCCTATTGGCCAATACTTTACTAAAACACTTATAATCAGAAGCCAACAAAGTAATTGGCCTCCAGTTTGCCAAATTTTTCTTCTCACCTTTTTTATATATCAGCACAACCACACCTTCTTTCATAGATTCGCTCAGCACACCATGCTTCCACATATACTGACATACCTCAAGCAAATCCCCACCCATTATATCCCACATCCTCACATATAATTCAATTGGGATCCCATCCTTCCCAGGTGTTTTATTTTTATTTGCACTCATCACCACATTTCTCACTTCATCCATGGTAATATCACCACACAAAGACTCACGATCTTCCTCTCCAAGTTTATTTTCCAACCCATTCAAAACCTCATTCATCAAATCCTTATCATACCACTTCTCTCCATACAACTGGGTATAAAAACCTTCAACTTCACTCATCACATCCTTTCCAGAAACACACTCACCCCTATCATTCAATAATTCATCCATATCATCCTTTTTACCACATATTTTTTTGAAAAAGAATCGTGTGCATTTTTCGTCTTTGTCTAAGTTTTCCACTTTTGATGTATATATAATTTTTTTCCCTTTTTCCTCTAGTAAACGTCTACTTTCACTCCTTGCGTCCCTCATCAAATCACTCACATCCACCCCTAGCTCGCTAAGTTTTCTTAACCATTCTATTCTAACATTCAACTCATTATATTGGTTTCTTAGCATAGCTGCTTTTTTATAGCCCCATTTTTTAAAAAATTTTTTACATTCATTCTTCATCCTGTCCCACCACTCCAACACATTCCCAAAAAATTCCTGCCGCAATTTCCATCCTTTATAAGCATATATAAAAGCCTTCACAATTCTTTCATCCTCTAACAAACTTACATTTAGCTTCCATACGCCTGCACCACGCACTAAACGAGCATCCCCTTCAAAGGTTGCACACATACACACATGGTCAGAAAAGGTCACATCACGCTGCTGCAAACTTATACACCCCACATTTTTTGAGAAGAGCACCCGATCTATCCTTGATGTTACCCCTCCTCTATCAGATCTATAAGTGTCGGGTGGTGGCTTTCCCAAATGAACCTCAGCAGCATCTATAAAAGAAAAATCTTTGATTATTTGGTACAACTTTTTACCAGATACATCCATTTTTCCCCCCTCCGTCACACAGTTAAAGTCCCCAACCCAAATCGTGGGAATTCTCCCTGGCAAAAAAAAAGAAAATTTCTCTAGGAGCTCTAACCTTTCTTCTTTTTTTGTTGCTCCATATATATTAATTACCCGTACCCTCCATCCTCTGACATTAATCTCTGCCAAAATACACCTCCCCACCTCCACCACAGTATAGCTCTCTAACTTTAAATTCCTATTCCCTAGCAAAATTCCTACACCATCATTTTTATTCATAGAGGAACCAGACCATATACATTGGCCATGTGGCCACTCCTGCTCAGGCACAGGTTCTGCTATTCCACATTCCTGCAAAGCATAAATATCAGCTCCTATATTTTTTAAAAAATCAAGGACTGCAGCCCTCCTGGGCTTAGATTTAATTTGTCGCACATTTAAGGATACGACATTACATAGAGTTTTGGTGGCCATACTTTGATTTTAGCAACCAAATATCCACAAACTGTCCATTTATATCTCAGCCTTTGCCTTCTGGAGGCGGGCAATTTAAGGTGAAGAGATGAGTCCCTTGACCTTCTTCCAGAAAAGGCTGATCCAAAGATATCATGGATGAAGGATATTCAGCATCTCTTCCAGGGGTAACCGGAGGTGACGCAGTCAACCTGGCCCTCTTGGCTCCCATGTCCAGAATCTCATCAGCAGGTCTGGTAACTGTAGTGAAGTCCCCTTGCTCTCCAAATTCCTCTGGGAACACCTCATCCAGACACCAAGAGACATCGGGATTCACAGGCACATCATCCTCAATTTCACCCTCACCCTGCAGCCCAGTCTGGACATCAGTTGGGTGAGGGAGATCTTCCTCGACAGGGGCTGCCTCCATACCTGCCCCTTCCTCCACTTGTACTTCTGCTAAAGTTGCAACTCCAGAGGCATGATGGACAATAGTTGCCTCATTTGCATATCCCATCAGCCCCGCCATCCCAGGCATCTCAGACACTCTGATTCTGGCTGCATCTGCATATGATTTTTTTCGCAGAGGGCAGTCTTTGAAGGCGTGACCTTCCACCTCACACAGGTTACAGACAATGCGATTAACACATTCCTTTGCTGCATGCCCCTCCTGATTGCACTTGGAGCACCTGCCCGTTTTCTGACACCCTTCTTTTGTATGGCCAAAAACCTTGCAGTTTCTACAAAATGGTGGACACCTGGGAAAGAACAAATATCCCCTATCTCTTCCAATGGAGAAATTTGAAGGAGGGAAATGAAAACCTCCTGGTTCCTCAATGCTTTGGCGAAAACGGACACGAAATTTGTATTTCCCGGTCCATAGCAGTTCAGAATTCAAGATTTTGTTTTCATACTTGACATATGCACAATGCCTGGACAAAAAGGCCACAATATCCTGCAGTGGTACATGTGCATTATACAAAAAAACCACCAAGAAGACTTCTCCTTCATCATAGAGTAAAACAAAAGAGAGTCCAGCAAGCTCAGGGTTATTAACATTTTCCATCAAGTTGAAATGCAGATTATGGCAAGCAGGTAAATCCGTCAAGATCAAAGTATAATGACCAACCTTGTGCTCCTGCAGACAGAGAATCTTCGTCCGTTCCACCTTCAAAATTCCGAAAATGACATTGCGTACCAAATATCGCATATCCAGGGTTTTCTCCAATCCAGCATCCACTTCAATACGAACTCCATATTTGACCCGGGTTTCCCCGGCCTTAGCATGGCGCACAATTACGCCCATTGTCGATCGCCTTCCTGCCACTGGCTGTCTCCCTATAGCAACAAGCAGCTTAAGCCCCAAAGGGCGATGCTGCAGGGCCGAGAGTTCAGCACTGGACGCCTCTGGTTAGCCACTTGAGCTTAGCCAAAAGGCCGAGAAGCGATAACCCGAACGGGCCGCGCGTTGCCCGAGCCTGCCCGATACTGCTGTTCAGCCCTTGCAGCGATTCAGCCTACTTCTAGGCAATTCCATGGGGCCCTGCAGGCTCACACACTCACAGCTACACGGGAGGTGAATAGAGGCCGGAGAGGAAGCCAGACAGGATTTGCTTCTTTTGCTTGCACCACAATGCAGTGCTGAAAGAGGAGGAATCTACATAAAAACGCCTTCCTGGCAACGCCCAAATGCCCTGCTGCCATGCAGATAAACACTGGCAGCGGCAGCAAGTGCATGCCCACAGCCACCCCTTGTTCCTTCACACCTTGTATCAGCTGTAATCCAGTCCAGTCCAGTGCTGCCTGCTGAGCAGCACTGACCAACACTGCCTGGGCCCAGGCTTTTATCTCTGAGGCCCCATTATGATGTCAGAAAGCTGGCTCTGGCTCCTCAGGGCTCCACTATAACACGTGCAAAGTTCCGTCTGAACTTTATATAAGACGGTGCGGCTCAGTCAGTCACTCAGTGTTGCCTGAGAGGGCAACACTGCAACAGCCGGCCGCCAGGCTGTCTTTTTTTGCACAGCTAGTTGCCTCCAGGAGGCCACAAGAGGGAGACAAGGGACTGCAAAATGGAAAATAAGCATCCACCAACTTTACAGACAACTTCTCCTTGCTCCTACAACCTCCATCCTTGCACAGTTTGTTATTCTTCTAGGTAACATAGTAACAAATCCAAATTGCTGCTCTCTTTGTAGGCAAGCAAGGCTTTGTTGCAACTGCAATTCTTACTCCTTCTTGAAATGTAGGGACGACAGTACATTCCATCACATCCATCTAGTGTACACAGGTAGGTCCATTGTGGCGGGCGGGCGGGCGGGCGGGCGGCTTTAATGGCTGTTTGCTGTTCCCCTACTCCACTTCACTATTTGACTGTGGTGCTGCATCAATCAGTGGCTGGCTCAGGTGCAGCTCTTTAACTTACCTAAAAGGGAGGGCGGAGAGAAGACAAGGAAGGTGAATGAGCTGTTCCAATGTGAAATGCCGGAAACACAGACAAACAGACGACACAAAACAAGAGGTGGCAATGTATTCATTAATTGCATTTAATCAATTAGCTCATTATCACTCATGCATTGTCCAACAGGTGTTGAAATAATGGGATTAAAAGGGGAGATCCCTTCAGAAAGACAGAAACAATGGCAAACACAAAAAACACTTTTGGAATCTGATTTTAGTCAACACATAAGGAAAGGGTGCACCGGTCCTGGAAATACTGCAATACCAGGTCAATGCGTGGAGTGGACAGAGCAAGCTCTATTTCCATCTCCCTGTTCTAAAAATCCATTTAATATATGGTCCCCAGATAGGGGACGTATCAGATATTAAACTGATAAGAACAGATAAGGTTTCAACAAAGTTTTTTATTGGCAAAAATAATATATTTTACAGACTTTTTTTTTTAAATTGAAACCACAAGATAAAATCAATAGCATAATACATGAATATTCATACATTTAAATGAATACAAAAGCAATAATAATAAGACCAGTAATACAGATGTTATAATAAAAGTACAGAACAATAGCAGGATAAAATTTATACAGGGCATAAAAGACATAAAAGAATAAAACCATTTTTATTTACAATGTTATGGTATTCCACATTTGCAAACACCACATGGATGTTGCTTCTTTTACCCCTAGCTGCTTTTTGTCCCTAAGATAATAAATATACATTTCACTTAGGGCATATTTCACACAATTTTTAACGTCAATAAAATCGTGTTTAAAAAGCAGAATGTTCCTAACCTTCCAGATGGCATTCTTAAAACAGTTTAAAATGATCCAACAGACCATTTGCTGTTTAAAACTTGGGCAGTTAAAAAGACCATAAAACACGTATTCAAATTTAAGATCTTTAAGACCGCAGGCCCATTTCAGCAATGGGCCTACCTTCCTCCAAACCTCCTGTGCATATGGGCAGTTCCAAAACAGGTGCATTACCGTCTCGTCGTCACCACACCTGTCTCTCGGGCACTTGGCTCTCGCCACCAGTCCTCGCCTATGCTGGAATTCACGGGTAGGGAGGCACTGGTGAACGATTGCCCAGGCAAGGTCCTTGTGCACATTTGCCATAAATTTCCCGAAAACGTTTCGCCACACCACCTTGGACCTTGCCTGTGAGAAATTTGAAACTGCCAGTGTATCCTCCTGCCGCCTACAGGAGAGTGACACTTTTTTCTGGTCCCCCAATATGTCAGGCTCCAATTCTTGGAGACCTAGGAGCCTGACAGTTTTTTCGAGCACCGCATATTGTTTTGGGGGACACAGAAGCACAGGAGAATTCAAAGGGACACGAAACCATCGTTTAAAAATCATGCCCGTAGCGTACTTTAAAAAGTAGCTAAAAATACCATCAGAATTATACATTTTAAAACAAAAGCAAAAGTATTTAATGTAAAAGAAGTAAAAAAGGTTAGGAACATCTCTCCCGCCATTGTCCTTACATCTGTACATAAAATCACGTTTTAGTTTTTCCATTTTGGAACCCCATAAAAACATAAAACAGATCCTGGTCACTTTTTTAATATATAAAATTGTTGGAGGGAAAACCATAGCTACATAGAGCATTATGGGTAATAAAACAGATTTAATTATTAAAACTTTTCCCTCCATGGTGAGATTTCTCAAATTCCACATTAAAACCTTTTTTTCCATTTTGGCAATTACTGAATCCCAATTGGGTCTCCCATCGTTTTCTTGATTAAAAACAATTCCTAAAATTTTTATCTGATCCTGCTGCATGTTAACTCCTGGTGTCACAGAGGAATCCCATACACCAGTATAAAAACAGTCACACTTATCAACGTTTAATTTAAAACCAGAGGCTTCACAAAAAAAGCCGGTGTTCCTCAATGCCCTTCTCATAGAAGCGGCGTCTGGGCATAGGACGGTGGCGTCATCCATATAGCCTAGGATTTTTACCTGGTTCCCCCTTCCTCCAGGTATGGGCACGCCTCTGATGACTTTATCATCTCTTATTATGGTGAACAGAGGTTCTATGGCACAAATAAAAAGGAGCGGAGACAACGGGCACCCCTGTTTCACCCCTGATAAAAGAGGAACACCTTTAGTTAAAAATCCGTTGATAGAAATTTGGCTAAAACAGGATCGATATAAAAGCTTAATACGTGTTAAAATAATTTCAGGAACAGCCATCTTTTTAAGAACCATAAAAAGATATTCATGGGAGACCCGGTCAAAAGCCTTCTCGAAATCTAAGGATAAAATAGCAAGGCTTTGACCCCTTTCTTTAAAATACCAAATGATGTCACGTAAAATATTCAGGGACTCAGTAATTGACCTCCCAGGTACCCCACATACCTGGTTTGGATGGATTAATTTATGAATAAAAGGTTTAAAACGGATTGCTATTAGTTTAGCTAAAATTTTACAATCAACGTTTAAAAGAGTAATAGGACGCCAGTTTTTTAACTGGTCCTTCTCACCTTTTTTAAAAATTAAGGACACAATCCCCCTCCTCCAGGAAGGGGGCAGCTCTTCAGTAATAAAAACTTCCTTATACAATAAAAACATGTCATTCTTTAAAATTTCCCAAAAAGCATGATAAAATTCGATGGGCAGACCATCTTCCCCAGGAGCTTTCCCATTAGAAAAACTTTTAAAAGCAAATAAAAGTTCCTCCAAGGTAATATTACGGGATAAAACTTCCTGGTCTAAAATATCTAGCTTGGCATCAAGGGAATTAAGAACATGTTCTAAAAAGGAAGGATCAATATTTTTCTTGTTAAAAAGAGATTGGTAGAAATTAAAAGCAGAATTTAAAATGCCGACCATAGTGGTTTCTCCTTCAAGGTTTAAAATGACATCTCGTTTATCCATTACCTTTTTGAAGAAGAACCGGGAACACTTCTCGCCATCCTCGAGGTGCTTTACATGTGAATTAAAAATTATTTGTTTCCCTTTCTCTTCTATGGCATGTTTTATTTCAGCTTTAAGATTTAAGATATCATCATCAACATCCATACCAATCTCCTTCAATTTAAAAAGTACATGTAAACGTTTATTAAGAACATAAAACCATTGTTTTTTCTCTTTTGCTTTCTTCTTACCTGCTCGAATAAAAAAAGCTCTGATTTTGGGTTTAATGCCCTCCCACCAGTGTAGCATAGGCTGACTGGGCGCTCTATGGGACTGCCAACACTGGTAGGTCCGCACAAACTCCTCTTTAATGATGGGGTCCTCCAGGAGTGTAGTGTTTAGTCTCCAGGGACCCCTACAAGCTTTTTGCTCTCCCTCTAGCTCCAGGTGCACCGAAAGAAGCTTGTGATCAGATAAAATATTTGTTAAAAGCAAACATTTTTTGGGAATAAAACTATTAGAAGTGAAAATAAAATCAATTCTGGAGCTCACTCTTCCATTGGACCAGGTGGGGCCTGGGTCCGCAGGCAAGAGTTCCCTCCAGCAATCTTTCAATTTAAAATCACCAATAAAATTCTTGAGCAGGTAAGAAGTACGGTCAATTTTTCGATTAAAATCCCCACCCTGCCGGTGTTCTCCATCTCGTACACAGTTAAAATCACCACCCACCAGCAGGGGGGTAGACCCAACACAAAACAATGGTAAAATCTCTAATAGTTCTGCCCTCTCCTGTTTGGTAGGAGGGGCATAAACGTTTAAAACACGAATTAAAATTCCATTAAAAAGCAAATGTATTAAAATAGCTCTGCCGGGCATGATTTCAGTCACAGTTTGGATGGAGATAAAACGACCTCGGCAGAGCAATCCAACCCCCGCAGAGCGACAGTCATTTCCACCAGACCAGACTGAGGGGCCTAGTTTCCAGTCCATCTTTAGATCTTGATATTCCAAGTCATTAGGGATTCCACATTCTTGAAGCAGGCAAAGGTCAAAGTCCACAGTCTCTAAAAATGAAAATAAAGCAGTCCTGCGAACAGGGCCCTTTAGGGACCTCACATTTAGTGAGGCGACTTTGATAGGAACCAACATAGTCTCAGTTGAGGTCAGAGTCCGAACCAGAAGAGTCGTACTCGGAGATCAGCTGCGAATCTGGACCCCCTTTTTGAGGGGTCAATAAATCTTGAATGTTGGTAGGGTCAGAGCCAGATACGTGGGCGGCTCCAACCCCCACACTGCTCTCATCCGAACTCCGATAGGCAGCTTTCCTCCGAACTCCGGACTCCTCTTCCTCTCGCTGTCTCTTTGCAGAATGGCTCCTATCCATCTCCTCGAAGTCGCTCTCACCCATCTCTGGCCCCTGGCTGAAGATATTGCTGATGTCTTTACTTGGCAGCTGCACAGGGGCCTGTGAGGTCCCATCACTTTTGGCAACCTTTGCCTGCTTACGGGGAGCCTTCATCGCAAGCCCCTCCACAACCGCAGTGGAGGAACTTTGCTCCGACCCCCCCGTTGACCGGAAATGGTCAAAACGAGGCTCCAATCCAGCATGTTTTGGGGTTTTCTTAATGGAGCCCTCGTTTGACACAGAGTGTCTCCGCTCCATGCCCACACTCTTGGGACAGGCGTCGGGTCCTACTGCAGAACCTACGGAGGCACGACGCCTGTCGCTAACCACTGCCTCAACAGGGTCCACTGCAGGCGGAGCAGAGGACCTGTTTGCAGAGGTGCCGGTCAACTTATGTCCAGCAGAGTCAGAATTCCTCCTGCTCTGCCTGGACCCGGTGGAATCCCTATGGCCGTCCCTCGAGGCTGACATCGGTGGGCCCCCCGATGGAGCTGTGAAGGACTTTGGCCTGGACCCCTCAGTCGTCAATGCTCGTTTTGGGGCATTACCAGCAGCGTCTGCACATGTTGCAAACTGCCGCTCTGGCCCTGGTCTGGGTGGCCCAGATTTCGCTCTGCGGGGGCAGTCTTTAAAAGCATGCCCAGTCATGCCGCACAGATTGCACAACACCTCGGAACTGCATTTTGCCGCCACGTGTCCAACCTGGCCACACCTATTACACTGCACCACATGGGGCCGGTCACAATGTTCTCTGGTGTGGCCATATCTCAAGCAGTTCCGGCAGGCTATTGGCATCTGGGGGTAAAATAAGAATCCTCGATTCTTCCCAATGGCAAAGTTCTGGGGTGGGTGATGTAAGCCTCCAATGCCATTGGGATCCTGGCGGAACTTCACCCAATATTTCCTTTTGCCATTCCAGAAGCTCTGGGTGTTCAAGATTTTGTGTGAGAAGCGGACCTCCCTGCAGTAACGACTGAGGAAGGTTTCAATGTCACACTCTGAGACAAATGGACTGAACATGCACATCACGAGCGGGACTTCTTCCTCCCCGTAGAGGAATAAAAAGTTCAGTCCATTTAGCCGCTCCTCACTCTGGTCCGCATCAGATAGTCTCTTGTGCATATTCTCGCAGCATGCCGCGGCCGTAAAGGAGATGGTGTACCGACCGCGGCTTTCCTGGTCATTGAGACACAGGATGTCCGCCCGCTTGAGCCCCAGGAAGTCCAGCAGAATCACCTCCACAATGAAGCGAAGGTTCTTCCGCTGACGATGGCCTTCTTCCACCTCAATGCGGACGGACTGGCGCAACCGGGTGTCCCCGGATGCGAAACCAAATGTGAATGGCATTTTCAGTGCCTGGGGGCTAAGCCTGTCCCTTATAGCAGCAAGGGCTCAGATTCCACAATTAAGTGGAACCCTCCCCCAAGGCCAAGGATTAGGGTACCCCAGACACCTACGAAGCCCGATAAACGCCCTCGGAACGCTCTTAGGAAAACGCCTCAAGGTCGGTTGACCTTTTGGGTAAGGCGCGATCGCAACTCGTTGTCCGGGGGCTAAGCCCACTCCCCAAATAGCAGCAAGGGGGTGAAGTCTCTCTGTGAAAAGAGACGATCCCCCAAGGCCAAGGAGCAGGGTACCCCGGACACCTCCCAACAAAACCAGATGCAGAAATACTACACCTGATCTTGCCAAAAGGCCGAGAAGCGATAACCCGAACGGACCGCGCGTTGCCCGAGCCTGCCCGATACTGCTGTTCAGCCCTTGCAGCGATTCAGCCTACTTCTAGGCAATTCCATGGGGCCCTGCAGGCTCACACACTCACAGCTACACGGGAGGTGAATAAAGGCCGGAGAGGAAGCCAGACAGGATTTGCTTCTTTTGCTTGCACCACAATGCAGTGCTGAAAGAGGAGGAATCTACATAAAAACGCCTTCCTGGCAACGCCCAAATGCCCTGCTGCCATGCAGATAAACACTGGCAGCGGCAGCAAGTGCATGCCCACAGCCACCCCTTGTTCCTTCACACCTTGTATCAGTTGTAATCCAGTCCAGTCCAGTGCTGCCTGCTGAGCAGCACTGACCAACACTGCCTGGGCCCAGGCTTTTATCTCTGAGGCCCCATTATGATGTCAGAAAGCTGGCTCTGGCTCCTCAGGGCTCCACTATGACACGTGCAAAGTTCCGTCTGAACTTTATATAAGACGGTGCGGCTCAGTCAGTCACTCAGTGTTGCCTGAGAGGGCAACACTGCAACAGCCGGCCGCCAGGCTGTCTTTTTTTGCACAGCTAGTTGCCTCCAGGAGGCCACAAGAGGGAGACAAGGGACTGCAAAATGGAAAATAAGCATCCACCAACTTTACAGACAACTTCTCCTTGCTCCTACAACCTCCATCCTTGCACAGTTTGTTATTCTTCTAGGTAACATAGTAACAAATCCAAATTGCTGCTCTCTTTGTAGGCAAGCAAGGCTTTGTTGCAACTGCAATTCTTACTCCTTCTTGAAATGTAGGGACGACAGTACATTCCATCACATCCATCTAGTGTACACAGGTAGGTCCATTGTGGCGGGCGGGCGGGCGGGCGGCTTTAATGGCTGTTTGCTGTTCCCCTACTCCACTCCACTATTTGACTGTGGTGCTGCATCAATCAGTGGCTGGCTCAGGTGCAGCTCTTTAACTTACCTAAAAGGGAGGGCGGAGAGAAGACAAGGAAGGTGAATGAGCTGTTCCAATGTGAAATGCCGGAAACACAGACACACAGACGACACAAAACAAGAGGTGGCAATGTATTCATTAATTGCATTTAATCAATTAGCTCATTATCACTCATGCATTGTCCAACAGGTGTTGAAATAATGGGATTAAAAGGGGAGATCCCTTCAGAAAGACAGAAACAATGGCAAACACAAAAAACACTTTTGGAATCTGATTTTAGTCAACACATAAGGAAAGGGTGCACCGGTCCTGGAAATACTGCAATACCAGGTCAATGCTTGGAGTGGACAGAGCAAGCTCTATTTCCATCTCCCTGTTCTAAAAATCCATTTAATATATGGTCCCCAGATAGGGGACGTATCAGATATTAAACTGATAAGAACAGATTTTTTTTTTTTTTTTTTTTTTTTTTTTTTTTTTAAAACCTTCAGGTTTGGATTAATTTTGTTTAAAAGCACTCGTTCATATCCTGTCGATACTTACTATCAGTATCCTAGATATTCTGAACGGTTCCATCCAATCATCATCAGGCTTTTTCATTTAGGTTTTTTAAATTTTCATATAACAAAAAGCAAATACAGAAATCATATCAAAAAAATTCCACCCCTCCACTACACTCTCACCATATACCTCCACTTCAAGACCTTCCAAATCCCTTCTGCATCCACCTCCCCCAACCTTTCCTTATCTACCAAATACACTGTATACATCCTATCCAATACCATTCTCAAACATCCTTCCACAGTTACATCTTTTTTTCTAAACACATACAGGTTCCTAACATCCCACAAAACCTCTTTTATAATTGCTAGCATGACAAATAATACCCTTTGATTTTTCTCACTTACACTCGCAAGCCCAAACAAAACTATTTCCATACATAACCTATTGATCCCAACCAACTCCTTAAGTAACGGACCCATACCCCTCCAAACTCCCTGTGCCACCCCACAATTCCAAAACAGATGCACTATACTTTCGCTCCCACCACAATTCTCTCTTGGACACAAATCACTCCTCACAACTCCACGATTTTTCTGAAACTCTCTAACTGACAACCCACCATGCAAACTCTGCCATACAATCTCTCTCTGTCTATTTGTAATACCATCTGTCCTCAACCCCTTCCACACCTTACCAACACACTGACCTCTCACCATATTTATATTACATTGGACTTCCATATCTTTTATACACTTAAACACACTCTTCTTATCTTTCAAACATTCTTTCTTCACCGTGGTCAATCCAAACTTCCTCATAAAATTCTCAATAAACTCATACCATTTAGGACTCACAAACGCATACGGCTTCCTTAAATCTCTTTTTATCCATCCTATTTTTCCTAACACCTTCCCACCCAGAAATCTCACCATGCATGCAAATTTCCAATCACCTCCCAGCATCCTCTTCACTGCAAACATCACATTCACCCCTAAATACACTTCAATATTAGGAAAATTCATACCCCCATTCACCCAGTCCTTCAGCACAGTCTCCCTTCTCACTCTCTCCATTGTCGTTCCCCAGAAAAACACAAACACAATTCTATTCAATTTCCTTACAACCATATACCCCGGAGGAAACACCACAGCAAGATACAGAAAAATCGGCAAAATCACACTTTTTATCACCATTATCTTTCCTTCAAACGTCAACTCTCTCAAACTCCAAAATCTCAACTTCCTACTCACTCTTTTCTCCACATCTACCCAACTCTCACTTCCATCCAATTTTTCATCCATTTTAACCCCCAAAATTTGAATCGCACCGTCCACTCTTTTCACACCCAAGTCCTCATTCATACCTGAACTTCCAAACCTCTTATACTCACTTTTCTTCCAATTTACCCTAAAAGCAGACGCACCACAAAACAAGGACACCAATAGTTTTGCCCTCCTCAAAACTGCAATAGAATCACACAGCACACACACATCGTCCATATACGCCAACACTTTCAGCTCTTTCCCACCACTCCCTGGAATCTGTATTCCTCTCATACACTTATCCTTCCTAATCATCTCTAATAATGGTTCTAAAGCACACACAAAGACTATAGGGGACAAAGGGCATCCCTGCCTAACACCCGAACACACCTTCACTTCTTCACTCACCCATCCGTTTATCAAAATCTTACTGCCAACACCCCTATACAACATCCTCACCATATTCACAAACTCTCCAGGAAACCCCATCCTCACCAACACTTTAAACAGAAAATCATGCGACAACCTATCAAATGCTTTTTCAAAATCAATAGACAACACACTAACCTCTTGCTTTCTCTCCCTTGCATCCCACAACACATCTCTCAACAAACAAAGATTCTCCCCAATCCTTCTCCCAGGAATTCCACACACTTGATCCTCCCCAATCACCTGATCGATCACATCTCTCATTCTATTGGCAATCATTTTAGCAAAAATCTTATAATCCACATTCAACAAAGTTATAGGTCTCCAATTCCTTACATCCTTCTCATCCCCTTTCTTATAAATCAGCACAACCACTCCACTCTTCATACTCTCCGCCAATCTACACTTTTCCCGCATAAAAACATATATCTCAATCATATCTAGCTTAATCACATCCCACATTCTCTTATAAAACTCCACTGGCAACCCATCCTCTCCCGGTGTTCTATTCACTGACATGCTTTCAATAGCTGATTTAACCTCTTCCTCCCCAACTCCTCTCATCAGCCTATCATACTCCATTCTCTCCACCTGCTTCTCAATCACAGCCACCACCTCAGACTCCAAATCTCTATCACACTCCTTTACTGCATACAATTCTCTGTAAAACTCTTCAACCACTCCTAACACCACTTTCCCTTTTACCACATTCCCATCCTTATCATACACACATACCAAATCCTCTTTCTTCCCAATCACTTTTTTAAAAAAATATCTCGAACATTTCTCATTCTTTTCTAACTTATCCAATCTTGCTTGATACATAATTTCCTTACCCTTCTTCACCATCCATTCTTTCATATTCTTCTTAACTTCCTCAATCTTCTCATCCACCGCCCAACCATTCTTCTTCAAACTTCTCAAAAACCCCAATCTTTTATACAAGCACTCATACTTTCTCCTTCTACCAGCCGCTCTTCTATAACCAGCTTTCTTAAAATATACTTTTGTCTTTTCCTTCACCCAATCCCACCACTCCAACACATCTACAAACTCTTTCTTCCTTCTACACCAACTCCCATACAAATTAACATATTTCCCATACACCTCCTCATCTTCTAACAAATTAACATTTAATTTCCATAAACCCCTCCCACTTATACATTCCACATCCAAAACCAGTTCACACATCACACACTCATGATCTGAATATATTACCCTCATTTGCATATAATTTTTACCCATCACACCTTTCGACACAAAACACATATCTAGTCTCGAACTATAAATACCCCTGTCTGAAAAATATGTATCTTGGGGGTCTACCCCACATAATTTTATCACATCCTTCAACTGAAAATCAAACAAAATATTTTTAACCACATTACCAGACACATCCACATTTTTTCCATCAATCTCACAATTAAAGTCCCCTATCCACACAACCGGATCCTTCCCAGGCAAAAACATTTTCACTTTTTCAAACAATTCCACTCTTTCATTCTTATTAACTGGAGCATATATATTAATTATACGAACATTCACTCTATTAAATCTCACCACCACCATCACGCACCTTCCCTCCTCAATAACAGTATGACTGCAAATTTCTATTTTTTTGTTTTTGAATAAAATCCCCACACCATCATTTCTATTTTTGTTTGACACTGACCATATTGCAGGCCCGTGCACCCACTCCTCCTGCCCCACCACAAAATCCAATCCACACTCTTGAACACAAATGACATCAACATTTTGATTTGCTAATATATCTAGTATAAGAGCTCTTCTGGCTCTACTCCTAAACACACGCACATTGGATGACAAAAACTTCAAAGACATAATCTAAAACAACCCAAAGGAAGAAAATTTAGCAACGCCATTATTTTAAGATTTTCCTCTGGAGTACTTTGGAAGAACCTTCTCCGCCAGAGCCTGTATCCATATGGGCCTCAAATAAAGATTCGAATGGGTTCTCCAACGAAATCGCCTCTTCTTCCACCTTCTCAAAACGTGGCTTTTTTGCCGTTTTCCTGGGGGGACGAAAACATTCTGCACCTGTGACAGTCACTTCCCCCCCAGGAGGTTCATCTTCCTCAGAGAGAGACCAGTCTATTCTTGCTGACTCATCCATCAGAATGCTCATGGGAGATTCCACAGCTGGGCTAATCAACCCCTCCCCCATCTCCTGCTGGTCTTGCACAGCTTCATTTTGTCTTTTTTCAGCCTCCTCAGACATCCTCAAGATTCTTGCTCCTTCCTCCCTCTTCCTATCAAGATCCATTTGGTTCCTTTGCTTTCTAGCTTCCTCCTGCTTCTTTCTTTCTTCCCTCCTCTTGACAACCTCAGGACAGTCTCTGTACATATGCCCAGTCAATCCACATAAATCACAGGCTCTAGGCTGTGGACACGCCCCAGCCTCATGTCCAGGATTTTTACAGTTCCTGCACAGTTTAACCCCTGGGCAATCCTCCTTTAAATGGCCAAATTTAAAGCAGTTCCTGCAAAAGGATGGCTGTCCTTGATAATACAGGTAGCCTCTGTTTCCAGCCACAGAAAAATTGGCAGGTGGGTGTCTCACTCCCCCAATACAGCTTTCATCAGGTCTTAATTTCACCCAGAATTTATATGTTCCATTAAAGATGTTAAGGATACTTTTCTGCCTTACCCCTCCTTTCACACTTAAACAGTACTGTCCAAGAAAGTTCTTTAGGATATTAACATCCGTGAAAGGGTTAAATACATGGATAAAGACAGTTTTTTCCTCTAGTTCAAACAGTGGAACAAATGTGACATTCCTCAGTACCTGGTTAGATGCATTAGTCTTCAGGCATTCATAAAAGAGCAGGCAGGTCCCATCCACATAAAAGGAAATGTCATAGATACCTTGTTTTTTTGATTCTTGAATACAAAATACATCATTTTCCAGGGAAATACCCTCCATCTTCTCCACAATTTCGTGTCCAACATATGAGATGCTGTTCTTCACGCTGTCAGAGATCTCCACCTTCAGCCGGACTGTCTTCTGGATACCTGAGGAAAATTCCATACCTGCCATCTTTTCAGCCTATCGGTCCAGGACCATAGGAGGATCGCCACTCAAAAGGTCTCCTGCTACCACAGGAACACTCGCACCCCCGACCCAGACCAGAGCAATAAACTCTGATCTGAGCCAAAAGGCCGAGAAGCGATAACCCGAACGGGCCGCGCGTTGCCCGAGCCTGCCCGATACTGCTGTTCAGCCCTTGCAGCGATTCAGCCTACTTCTAGGCAATTCCATGGGGCCCTGCAGGCTCACACACTCACAGCTACACGGGAGGTGAATAAAGGCCGGAGAGGAAGCCAGACAGGATTTGCTTCTTTTGCTTGCACCACAATGCAGTGCTGAAAGAGGAGGAATCTACATAAAAACGCCTTCCTGGCAGCGCCCAAATGCCCTGCTGCCATGCAGATAAACACTGGCAGCGGCAGCAAGTGCATGCCCACAGCCACCCCTTGTTCCTTCACACCTTGTATCAGCTGTAATCCAGTCCAGTCCAGTGCTGCCTGCTGAGCAGCACTGACCAACACTGCCTGGGCCCAGGCTTTTATCTCTGAGGCCCCATTATGATGTCAGAAAGCTGGCTCTGGCTCCTCAGGGCTCCACTATGACACGTGCAAAGTTCCGTCTGAACTTTATATAAGACGGTGCGGCTCAGTCAGTCACTCAGTGTTGCCTGAGAGGGCAACACTGCAACAGCCGGCCGCCAGGCTGTCTTTTTTTGCACAGCTAGTTGCCTCCAGGAGGCCACAAGAGGGAGACAAGGGACTGCAAAATGGAAAATAAGCATCCACCAACTTTACAGACAACTTCTCCTTGCTCCTACAACCTCCATCCTTGCACAGTTTGTTATTCTTCTAGGTAACATAGTAACAAATCCAAATTGCTGCTCTCTTTGTAGGCAAGCAAGGCTTTGTTGCAACTGCAATTCTTACTCCTTCTTGAAATGTAGGGACGACAGTACATTCCATCACATCCATCTAGTGTACACAGGTAGGTCCATTGTGGCGGGCGGGCGGGCGGGCGGCTTTAATGGCTGTTTGCTGTTCCCCTACTCCACTTCACTATTTGACTGTGGTGCTGCATCAATCAGTGGCTGGCTCAGGTGCAGCTCTTTAACTTACCTAAAAGGGAGGGCGGAGAGAAGACAAGGAAGGTGAATGAGCTGTTCCAATGTGAAATGCCGGAAACACAGACAAACAGACGACACAAAACAAGAGGTGGCAATGTATTCATTAATTGCATTTAATCAATTAGCTCATTATCACTCATGCATTGTCCAACAGGTGTTGAAATAATGGGATTAAAAGGGGAGATCCCTTCAGAAAGACAGAAACAATGGCAAACACAAAAAACACTTTTGGAATCTGATTTTAGTCAACACATAAGGAAAGGGTGCACCGGTCCTGGAAATACTGCAATACCAGGTCAATGCGTGGAGTGGACAGAGCAAGCTCTATTTCCATCTCCCTGTTCTAAAAATCCATTTAATATATGGTCCCCAGATAGGGGACGTATCAGATATTAAACTGATAAGAACAGATTTTTTTTTTTTTTTTTTTTTTTTTTTTGCTATCCCTCAGATGGGAATTAATACGATCAAAAACCAACCATATTCAATCCAAGACAATTTCCATCAATTGTCCCCATCATCATCTAGACAGCGCTCATTACTCTTTTCTTTTAATATGTACAAGGAAAACAAACAATGTCTTCACATAAAAAATACAGAAAACAATATCATGATGAATAATCAACAATATCTATCCACTTCATCACCTTCCACACCCCCTCCGAATCCATTTCCCCTTTTCTTTTTTTATCCCACAAAAAACAAACATACAATTTTCCCAATACCATTCGCACACTATCTCTAACAGCTAATTCTTTTCTCTTAAACACATATACATTCCGAACATCCCATAGTACTTCTTTTATACATGCAAGCAACAACCACAACACTCTCTCTTTTTCTCCACTACACGCACACAACCCAAACATAAACATTTCAAAAGACAACAAACTCACCCCAGTCAACTCCTTACATAACGGTCCCATTCTCTTTATCACTTCTCTTGCATACTTACAATTCCAGAACAAATGAGTAACACTCTCCCTTCCATTACAGTCAGACCTTGGACACATATCACTCCTGACTAGCCCACGATTCCTCTGGAATTCTCTTACTGGCAACACTCCATGCAAACTTTGCCACACCAATTCACTCTGCTTGTTAGTCAAACCATCCATTCTTACTTTCTTCCATACTTTCCCCACATCTCTTCCTCTCACCATATTTATACCGCACTCAGTCTCCGCACACTCAATCATCCTATACACCAAACTCTTATTGCGCAACATCCTAACATCCACACCATGCAACTTATATTTCACAAGGAACTTATACATCCACTCATACCACACAGGCACAACAAACGCGACTGGCCTACGTAAATCTCTCGCACACCACTTCATCCGAATCAGGTAAGTCCCAAACAAATATCTACACATAACAGAATATTTTAAATCTGCCCTGACTACTCTTAGAAGAAAGATACACATATTTACCCCAAAGAATACTTCTAAATTAGGAAAACCCAATCCACCATTCCTCACAGATTTAATTACCACCTCCCTCCTCGCTCGCTCCATTTTCGAGCCCCACAAAAAAACAAACAGAATCCTATTTAAGCTCCTCAAAGACATATAATTTGGCGGAAACACTAAAGCAATATACAAGTATATTGGCAAGACAACACTCTTAATAATCAAAATCTTCCCAATAAACGATAAACTTCTCATCCTCCAAAAACATAATTTACTTTCCACTTTCTTCTTCACATCATCCCAACATTCTTTCCCATCTAATTTTTCCGTAAATTTCACTCCCAAGACTTTGATAGGTCCATCCACCACATTTACACCTATATCACCCCTCAATCTACCATTCCCAAAGCTTTTACATTCACTCTTATTCCAATTAACACGGAAAGCAGACGCGCCACAAAAAAACGACACTAGCAATTTCACACGTTTTATAGTACATTCAGAATCACATAGAACACACACATCATCCATATAGCCACTTACCTTCCACTCTCTCCCCCCACTCCCTGGAACCTGAACACCACGTACAACCTTATCCTTCCTTAACAAACACAATAATGGCTCAATCGCACAAATGAAAGCAACCGGTGACAACGGACATCCTTGACGCACACCAGAAGACACAATCACTCTCCTACCCACACAACCATTCAATAACACACGACTATATATCCCACCATACAAACTCCTGATTCTACATACAAACTCAGCTGGAAACCCCATTTTCAGCAACACCTTATACAAAAACTTATGAGACAACCTATCGTAGGCTTTTTCAAAATCCAAACTTAACAAATGCACATCCTTCTTCCTTCCCATACAATCCCACAAGCAATCTCTTAACATACACAAATTCTCATGTATTCTTCTCCCAGGCACCGCACAACATTGCTCATCCCCAACCACACACTCAATCACATCACGCATCCTATTGGCTATCACCTTCGCATAAATCTTGTAATCACAATTAAGTAACGTAATCGGACGCCAATTCTTCAATTCCTTCAGATCTCCCTTTTTCGGAATCAACACAATCACACCCGCACGCATACTTTCAGTAATTGCTTCATTCACCCACATATACTTACACAATTCTATCACATCTTTTCCAATCACATCCCACATTAGCCTATAGAACTCTATAGGGAGTCCATCTTCCCCTGGTGTCTTATTCACAGCCATACTATTTATTACCTTCCATACTTCATCCATAGTCACATCCTTCATAACACCTTCTTTCTCAGCCTCACTCAAATTTTTGTCCATCCCATTCAACACCTCACTCTCCAATGTATCATCCCTCCATTTTTCTGCGTACAATTCTTCATAGAACTTTGCAACTTCCTCACTCACATCATCACCACTCACCTCACTACCATCCAATCCAATTAACACATTCATACTTTGCTTTTTACCAAAAACCTTCTTGAAAAAGAAACGAGTACATTTCTCATCAAACTCCATTCTTTCCAACTTAGCCCTATAGATAATACTTCTACCTCTTTCAGACAAAAACTCATTAATTTCTCTTTTAACAATTATTATATCTTCACTCACCTCCGCACCTCCATCCCTTAACTTATACAACAAACTTAACTGAGCATTCAACCTCACATACTTCTCCCTCTTTATTGCGGCAACTTTATACCCAATAGTCTTAAAAAAGGATCTTGTTTTCATCTTCACCCAATCCCACCACCTACAGATATCAGTAAACTCACTTTTCTTCCTTACCCAACATTCATACCGATTTGCATATTCCCGCCTCACATCCTCACTTTCTAACAGACTCACATTCAGTTTCCATAAACCCCGCCCATACACACCCTTTACATCCAGATCCAAATCACACATTACACACTCATGATCAGAAAATAAAACACCTTTTTGTTTATAATTTACAGGTACAACATTCTGGGACACAAAACAATAATCTAAACGACTGTGAATTTTCCCTCTGTCTGCATGATATGTGTCTAACATCGGATCTACTTTACATAATTTCTGCATATCTCCCAAATTAAAGTCGCTAACAATCTCCAAAAAAGTTTTCCCAGACACATCCACATGACTTTTTGTGATATCACAATTCAAATCCCCCACTACAATTAAGGGCATTCTCCCTGGGATAAATAACTTAATTTTTTCAAATAATAACTTCCTCTCTAATTTATCTGTTGAGGCATAAACATTTATAACACAAAACTTAATATTTCTATATTCAAAAATTGCAGATATACACCTACCCTCCTCTATTACTGTATAGTTAACTAAAGACACTTCCCTCCCCTTTACTAAAATACCCACCCCATCATTTTTATTCAATGTACTACCTGACCATACTGTACTACCATACGCCCATTCATCACTTCCAATACATTCACACAGTCCACACTCCTGTAAACAATATATTGAAGCATTTTCTTGTGCTAAAAATTCCAAAATTGCACTCCTACGAACCTTGCTCTTAAACACTCTAACATTCTGAGAGCAAATAGAAAAAACCATCCTAAAAAGAAGCAAATGCACAAAAACAAAATATCACACTCTGGTGTAAACCCACAAACCTAAGGGGAACATAAAATTTGCATAATTTGCATACTTCCCAGCATTCCAGCAGTAACCACTTTCTTTTCCCTTTGATTAGGAAGCCTAAGACAGACAAAAAAAAATACAGGTGGAGCATTTTCCAACCCCCAGCCCTTTCTTCATTGCTGGAACACCTGCAAACACAAATGAGGCAAGGCAAAGCAGTACATAGACACAAGCACATGTTACAACTTTTAAAGCACATGTTACTCCACTTTTTCACAGCTAAAAAAGGAAACAGGCCTTCATTTTACATGAAGCCAGAAAGTAAGGCCATACAACCAGCACATGGCTATCTATACTGTAGAGCCACCTCCACCAGAGTCCATACTGTTCTCCTCCAGCGCTTGATAGACATTGCTGGTTTTTGTAGTGCTTGTTTCACTCCTCTCACATCTTCTCTTTTTGAAGGCCTTCTTCCCTTCAACCTGCACAAAGTCCTCCTCCTCCTCTGAAACAGCATTCCCTCCACCCTCCCTGGGACACTTTCCACCTCCAGGTTCACCAGATGGAAACACCTCAATATTAACCGGATCAGAGAGGTGAACTGGGCTTATGGTCTCCTCAATTAATTCCTCCAGGTTTCTCATAGGAGGCAACTCTGGAGCAACCAACACTCTCACTCCTGGCCTCTGAACTGGTACACGCAGCTCTTTCTCCAGTCTGGCCACTTCCTTAGCCATTTCAGCATAGGATTTGCGACTTCTTTCTGCTTCCTGCTGCTTTTCCTCCCTCTCTGCTTTTTCTTTATGCACATTAGGGCAGTCTCTATACATGTGAGTTGTCTGTCCACACATATCACACGCTTTGGGACTTGGGCAATTTCCCGCCAAATGACCCTCCTGTTTGCAATTCCTGCAACACTGCTTTTTTGCACAGTCAGCCTTGGTATGCCCAAACATAAAGCAATTTCTACAATACTGGGGCTGACCTGGGTAAGTCAGGAACCCTCTATGCCCAGCCACAGTAAAATTTGCTGGGGGATGTCTGCATCCTCCAATACACCCAGCATCCAGTCTGAACTTGACCCTAAATTTATACTTGCAATTAAAAATTCCCAACACATTTGTCTGTGGTACTCCCGCATGCACATACTCGCAGTACTGGCGCAGAAAGTTCATCAGGACTTCCACCTCAGTGAAGGGGTTATACACATGTACAGTGATTACCTTCTCCTGAAGACCAAACAGCGGTTGGAAACGGATCCCGGTCATTACCTGATCCTCAGCATGTCCCCGCATCCACTCATAAATAGTCAGGCACATACCTTCATCCACAAAGGTTACGTCATACAGACCCTGCCTTGGGAACTCCTGGACACTGAAAATATCCTTCCGGGATGCTCCAGCCCTTGTCTCCACGATATCCCGGATCAAGTACACCACGTTGTTCCTTCTTCCATCGTTTGGATCCACCTGCAGACGAATGGTGTTCCTGATTCCAGCCATCTTCAAATCTGTCGGTTTCCCACAGAAACAAAATGTATCCCTCCTCAAGGAACGCTTCTGGACAAGCCAGAAGCCACGCACCTCTGACTACGTCAGTACTGCACTTGATCGTAGCCAAAAGGCCGAGAAGCGATAACCCGAACGGGCCGCGCGTTGCCCGAGCCTGCCCGATACTGCTGTTCAGCCCTTGCAGCGATTCAGCCTACTTCTAGGCAATTCCATGGGGCCCTGCAGGCTCACACACTCACAGCTACACGGGAGGTGAATAAAGGCCGGAGAGGAAGCCAGACAGGATTTGCTTTTTTTGCTTGCACCACAATGCAGTGCTGAAAGAGGAGGAATCTACATAAAAACGCCTTCCTGGCAACGCCCAAATGCCCTGCTGCCATGCAGATAAACACTGGCAGCGGCAGCAAGTGCATGCCCACAGCCACCCCTTGTTCCTTCACACCTTGTATCAGCTGTAATCCAGTCCAGTCCAGTGCTGCCTGCTGAGCAGCACTGACCAACACTGCCTGGGCCCAGGCTTTTATCTCTGAGGCCCCATTATGATGTCAGAAAGCTGGCTCTGGCTCCTCAGGGCTCCACTATGACACGTGCAAAGTTCCGTCTGAACTTTATATAAGACGGTGCGGCTCAGTCAGTCACTCAGTGTTGCCTGAGAGGGCAACACTGCAACAGCCGGCCGCCAGGCTGTCTTTTTTTGCACAGCTAGTTGCCTCCAGGAGGCCACAAGAGGGAGACAAGGGACTGCAAAATGGAAAATAAGCATCCACCAACTTTACAGACAACTTCTCCTTGCTCCTACAACCTCCATCCTTGCACAGTTTGTTATTCTTCTAGGTAACATAGTAACAAATCCAAATTGCTGCTCTCTTTGTAGGCAAGCAAGGCTTTGTTGCAACTGCAATTCTTACTCCTTCTTGAAATGTAGGGACGACAGTACATTCCATCACATCCATCTAGTGTACACAGGTAGGTCCATTGTGGCGGGCGGGCGGGCGGCTTTAATGGCTGTTTGCTGTTCCCCTACTCCACTCCACTATTTGACTGTGGTGCTGCATCAATCAGTGGCTGGCTCAGGTGCAGCTCTTTAACTTACCTAAAAGGGAGGGCGGAGAGAAGACAAGGAAGGTGAATGAGCTGTTCCAATGTGAAATGCCGGAAACACAGACACACAGACAACACAAAACAAGAGGTGGCAATGTATTCATTAATTGCATTTAATCAATTAGCTCATTATCACTCATGCATTGTCCAACAGGTGTTGAAATAATGGGATTAAAAGGGGAGATCCCTTCAGAAAGACAGAAACAATGGCAAACACAAAAAACACTTTTGGAATCTGATTTTAGTCAACACATAAGGAAAGGGTGCACCGGTCCTGGAAATACTGCAATACCAGGTCAATGCGTGGAGTGGACAGAGCAAGCTCTATTTCCATCTCCCTATTCTAAAAATCCATTTAATATATGGTCCCCAGATAGGGGACGTATCAGATATTAAACTGATAAGAACAGATTTTTTTTTTTTTTTTTTTTTTTTTTTTTTTTTTTTTTTTTTTTTTTTACCATTCAGTTCAACTTAAAGCAACAGTACAACGCAAGAACCATTTTGCATCTTTAAGGCATAAGTTGCCTTAGTCATACATCATCATGGTAATACTTTATTCCGATCAAAAAAGGAACATAATAATACAAGGGACAACATTTGAAACAGAGATAGAAAACAACAATTAACTGTATTTCACTAACCTTCTCCATTTCTTAAATTTCCAAACTCCCTCTGCGTCTATGCCACCACCACACTGACTATCCCAGCGATAAACCACATATAATCTCGACAATATCATCCTCACACAATCATTAATTGGTACCCACTTGTGCTTGAAAATACCTAAATTGCGCACATCCCACAAGCTCTCCATTATACACACCATAATCAACCATAATACCCTATCACTTGCCCTATTACATGCACCTATAGCAAACATTGCAACCTTCCAATCCATAAAACTTACCCCAGCCAATTCCTTACACAAACCACCCATTCTTCTCCAAACCTCATAAGCATAATCACAGTCCCAAAAGAGATGTCTTACAGTCTCACAAGAACCACACCCAACCCTCGGACAAACCTCAAATCTAACTAACATCCTCCTCCTCTGCACATCTCTAACAGGCAAAATATCATGCATCGCCATCCACACTATGTCTTTTTGCCTATTTGACATACCTGTCACACTTAACTTCTTCCAAACATTCACAACATCCTGTCCTCTCAAACCCACAATATTACACACAACCTCATTCACACACAACCTTTTTAACACAGCCTTCTTATTCTTAAACTCACCCATTGGAACTGCAATCAAATCATGCTTCCTAATAAATTTTTCAATCAGAATATACCATACAGGACATACATAAGCAACAGGCACAGTGGCATCTCTCTTAACCCAATCTAACCCATAAAGCATCCAACCAGCCATATACCTAACCATATACGCGCTCTTACTGCCTTTCCCCAAAAGAACCACCACCATTTTAATATAATTAAGCCCAAGAAAAACCTCAACATGTGGAAAACCCAAACCCCCATTCTCACAAGACTTATAAACAAATTCACGCTTCAGTTTCTCCATTCGGCTTCCCCAAAAAAAGGTAAAAACCATTTTTTCTAACTTCTTAATCTTCCTACTAGCGGTTGGAAAAACACAAGCCACAAAGACCAAAATTGGCAGAATAACCGATTTTATTATCAATACCTTCCCCGATAGAGTCAGGTCCCTAAGCCTCCAAAAATTTAACTTCCTCTCAATTCTCAAGCCACATTCATCCCAACTCTCATTCCCTCTTAGATCATCATTAAACTGAATCCCTAACACTTTCACTGCACCCACTTCATTTCTCACCCCTCCCATTCTTACTCCCCTGTCTCCAAAACACTTGAATACACACTTACCCCAATTCACTTTAAAAGCAGATGCACCACAGAAGAAATCTAACCATAATTTAACTCTATTCAGCCCAGCCATACAATCACTCACAACCACCACATCATCCATATAACCCAAAATTTTAACACATTTACCCCCGCTCCCTGGAATCAGAAAACCTCTCATTACCTTATCTCTTCTTACTAAACACATCAAAACTTCAATTACACAAATAAACAAAACAGGGGACATAGGGCACCCCTGTCTAACCCCAGATTCTACACTTACTTTTGAACTTAAATTACCATTCACCAAAACTTCACTTGACACATCCCTGTACAAACACTTCACACCGTCCAAAAACCTAGTGGAAAAACCCATCCTAGCAAGTACAGCAAACATAAACCCGTGCGACACCCTATCGAAAGCCTTTTCAAAATCCAATGCAAGCATCATACACTTCTGTTTCCTACTCATACAGTCACCAATCAAATCTCTCAACAAAACCAAATTATCAGTCATACTTCTACCTGGCACAGCACACACTTGCTCCTCCCCTACAATTTTACCTACCACCTCACGCATACGATTAGCCAAGATTTTACTAAAACATTTATAATCTGCATTCAATAATGAAATTGGCCTCCAATTACCCAAACACTTCTTGTCTCCTTTCTTGTAGATCAAAACAATCACACCTTCTTTCATAGACTCACACAAAACCCCCTTATCCCATATATTCTTACACACTTCCAGCAAGTCTACCCCAATTACCTCCCACATCTTTACGTAGAATTCCACCGGAATTCCATCTTTACCAGGAGTTTTATTTTTCCCCGCACTCATTATCACATTCTTCACTTCTTCAAGAGTTATCTCTTCATTCAACCCCACGCAGTCATCCTCACCAAGGACACTTTCCAAACCACCCAGAACCTCATTCATCAAACCATTATCAATCCATTTTTTCCCATACAACTCTGAATAGTATGATTCCACCACTTTTACCACATCTACACCCTCCATACACTCACCTTTCTCATTAATAACTTCATTCATATCTTCTTTCTTACCACACATTTTTTTGAAAAAAAATCTTGTACATTTTTCATTTTTATCTAGATATTCCACTTTTGATCTAAAAATGATTTCTTTACCTTTTCTTTCCAAAACCTGCTTTAACTCCTTTCTGGCTTCTTCCAACAAATCACTCATATCGATCCCATTTTCACCCATCTTACGTAACCATTCTATCCTAACATTCAGATCTTTATACTGGTTACGTAGTCTAGTAGCTTGTTTATGTCCCCATTTTACAAAAAAAATTTTAATCTGCACTTTCACCCAATCCCACCACTTAAGCACATCTTTAAAACTATTTTTCTCCCTTTTCCACACAGCATACTTACACTTAAACTCATCCATCACTTCCACATCCTCTAATAATCTACTATTCAACTTCCATACACCCCTCCCAAAACTAAATTTACAATTACCTTCCATCCATACTTGCAAACATACATGATCCGAAAATGGTACCTCACTTTGAACAAAAGTCTTACAAACTAGATTCTTGGATACACATATACGGTCAATCCTAGACTCAACCCCTCCTCTGTCTGATTTATACGTTGGTGGTGGTGGCTTACCCAAATGCATTTCTGCCGTATCTAGAAAAGAAAAGTCAGACATTAATTGATTTAACTTTTTCCCGGTCACATCCAGGCCCTCTCCATCAAAGGAGCAATTGAAATCTCCTACAAAAATTGTAGGTATCCTCCCAGGTAGGAAAAGGCTCAGCTTTTCTAACAAAGCCAGCCTACTCGCCCTGTCTGTAGGGCAATACGTATTTATCACCCTGACCCTAAATCCCCTACAACACACTACTGCAATCAAACATCGACCTATTTCAACCACTGTGTAACTCTCCAAGTTTATACCCTTATTCCCCAGTAGTATCCCTACACCATCATTTTTATTAAACGAAGACCCTGACCAAACACATTGCCCATGGGGCCAATCCCCCTCCCCCGGTGGTTCAGATATGCCACATTCCTGCAGGCAAGAAATTTCTGCTCCAAGATTCCTGACATGATCCAAAACTAAAGCACGTCTAGACTTAGATGCTATTTGTCTGACATTTATGGATATGACATTAAATGTAGTTTTGGAGCCCATATCTTGATCTTTTTACGAACGTAACCACCGATACCCCACTGTCTGATCAGCCTACGCCTCCTGGAGGCTGGCAACCGGACACAAAGACAGCTTTTTCTGCGTCCTCCCCTAAAAAAGGAAAATCCTCAGAGAAATGAGAGATAGGGTAAATTCCCCTGTCTGGGCTGGCTCCATCCTCACTCAAGGGTGACAGCATAGTACGTAGTCTTTTGGAAGACGACCCTTCTCCCTCCTCCTCAGCAGATCTCACAAGAGAAGATGGAAAGTCTCCTTGGCCACCTCCGCCATCTTGTTCTATGTAAATTCCTTCCCAGGACAAGACCGGAGTCCTGGAGAGAGAAGCATCTATCTCACCATCCCCCCTCAAACCAGTCAAGTCATCAGAGGGGTGAGGCAGGTCTCCTTCCAACAAAGCCACTTCCATTTCTTCAGCCACCGTTTTGCTAGCATGAGTTAGCTCAGTGAGAGCTTCAGCAGGCTCCCCAGGAGGTGATGGCCCAGCAGGCCCTCTGGGAGGCGTCGGCTCAGCAGGCTCCTTAGGCGTCGGCTCCTGAATTTCCTGTACAACAGAGCTTAGAAGCACATTAGATGTACTGCCACTGGCTTCACCTGCTACTACCTCCGCCATAGTCCTCACCCTCTTATTTTTTGCACGCATTGGGCAGTTTTTAAATGCATGTCCCACTGTACTACACATATTGCACACAATAGGATTCTTACAGTCTTTAGCCAGATGACCATCCTGGTTGCATTTGTTGCATGTAACCCCTTCCTGTGTGCAGTCTTCATAAGTATGCCCATACGTTTTACACTTCCTGCAAAACACAGGAGGCTGGGGAAAAAATAAATAACCTTTATCACGGCCAATTGCAAAATTTCTGGGAGGGTATTTAACCCCCAATGGTCCTGCAGGGTCTTCTTCAAAGCGCACAAAAAACTTATGTTTTCCAGTCCATATAGACTCAGTGTTTAGAACCTGGTGGGAATAACTTGCATAGGAGCAGTACTTCCTTAGAAAAGAAAGAATGTCCTCCACCAACACATGAGGATTGTACATAAGCACAACCAATGGCACATCATTGTTATACAGCACAGTGAAGACAAGTCCATCCAGATCAGTATTTTGCAGGTTTGCCTTGATTGTCGCATACAAATTGTAACAAGCATTGAGACTGTTGAGAACAAGAGTAAAACGGTTACCTCTAGGGTCCTGAAGGCATAGAATGTCGCTCCTGCTGACATTGAGGGTCTTGAAGAGGATGTCTTGCACCAGATGCTTCAATGAAAACAGATCTCTTTTATCCAAGGGTACGTCAATACCAAAAGCGTTCTTGATCCGGGTTTCCCCGATCCCAGCGTAGCGGAGCCTAGCTCCCATGATCGCTCTACTAATGATCACCCAGCCTACCCCCTAATAGCAGCAGATGGCTTAAGCCACCGAGGTGGCGATGCCAAAAGGCCAAGGGCATGACATGCTGATCACCTAATGACACGAGATCGTGCCAAAAGGCCGAGAAGCGATAACCCGAACGGGCCGCGCGTTGCCCGAGCCTGCCCGATACTGCTGTTCAGCCCTTGCAGCGATTCAGCCTACTTCTAGGCAATTCCATGGGGCCCTGCAGGCTCACACACTCACAGCTACACGGGAGGTGAATAAAGGCCGGAGAGGAAGCCAGACAGGATTTGCTTCTTTTGCTTGCACCACAATGCAGTGCTGAAAGAGGAGGAATCTACATAAAAACGCCTTCCTGGCAATGCCCAAATGCCCTGCTGCCATGCAGATAAACACTGGCAGCGGCAGCAAGTGCATGCCCACAGCCACCCCTTGTTCCTTCACACCTTGTATCAGCTGTAATCCAGTCCAGTCCAGTGCTGCCTGCTGAGCAGCTCTGACCAACACTGCCTGGGCCCAGGCTTTTATCTCTGAGGCCCCATTATGATGTCAGAAAGCTGGCTCTGGCTCCTCAGGGCTCCACTATGACACATGCAAAGTTCCGTCTGAACTTTATATAAGACGGTGCGGCTCAGTCAGTCACTCAGTGTTGCCTGAGAGGGCAACACTGCAACAGCCGGCCGCCAGGCTGTCTTTTTTTGCACAGCTAGTTGCCTCCAGGAGGCCACAAGAGGGAGACAAGGGACTGCAAAATGGAAAATAAGCATCCACCAACTTTACAGACAACTTCTCCTTGCTCCTACAACCTCCATCCTTGCACAGTTTGTTATTCTTCTAGGTAACATAGTAACAAATCCAAATTGCTGCTCTCTTTGTAGGCAAGCAAGGCTTTGTTGCAACTGCAATTCTTACTCCTTCTTGAAATGTAGGGACGACAGTACATTCCATCACATCCATCTAGTGTACACAGGTAGGTCCATTGTGGCGGGCGGGCGGCTTTAATGGCTGTTTGCTGTTCCCCTACTCCACTCCACTATTTGACTGTGGTGCTGCATCAATCAGTGGCTGGCTCAGGTGCAGCTCTTTAACTTACCTAAAAGGGAGGGCGGAGAGAAGACAAGGAAGGTGAATGAGCTGTTCCAATGTGAAATGCCGGAAACACAGACACACAGACGACACAAAACAAGAGGTGGCAATGTATTCATTAATTGCATTTAATCAATTAGCTCATTATCACTCATGCATTGTCCAACAGGTGTTGAAATAATGGGATTAAAAGGGGAGATCCCTTCAGAAAGACAGAAACAATGGCAAACACAAGAAACACTTTTGGAATCTGATTTTAGTCAACCCATAAGGAAAGGGTGCACCGGTCCTGGAAATACTGCAATACCAGGTCAATGCGTGGAGTGGACAGAGCAAGCTCTATTTCCATCTCCCTGTTCTAAAAATCCATTTAATATATGGTCCCCAGATAGGGGACGTATCAGATATTAAACTGATAAGAACAGATTTTTTTTTTTTTTTTTTTTTTTTAATTCATTCAGATCACGTCTTAAAAATCATAAAATTCAAAATAAAAAAGACTTAGATCATCACAATGAAAACTGAAAACGTACAATTAATTTTTGTTTTCCTCTTTCCTTTTTTTTTCTTAAGAAATCAAAAAAACATTCCTTTTTTAACAGCAATAGTTCCTAACATATCCACTAGATGTTCCTGCAAATCATTACCATCCCACTCACAGTTTACAATGCACGTTAACCACGTTGGCACACCATACCTTTCAAGAAACCCTGGTAAATTTTCTCTTACACAGAGCCGCACCCTCCTCCGCATTTTTTCAAAATTAATTTTACTACGTAACTGCTCTACTTCTTCCAATAACCAGTCTCTTTCTGCTCTTTCCTCTTCTGAAATGACACTTTTTTTCTTTCTCTCTGCTTTTTTCCTTTTTTTCTCATCACTTTGCCCACTTCCTTCCAATTTGTGAAGCTTGCCTTCTTCCAAACTAACTTCCGCTTCCTTTCTTTTGACTATCTTCTTATTTTCCTCTTGTACCTCACGTTTGCTTTTCTTTGGGCACGATTTGAATATGTGCCCCTCCTCTCCACACATATTACATACTTTCCCTTTCTGACATTCATTATACTTATGTCCCTCTTGCAGACATTTTGTACACATTACTTTCTCACAGGCTTCTCTCTCATGACCATACTCTTTACAATTCAAACAAAACATATCCATTCCAAGAAAAAATAAATTTCCACACGCACTTCCAATCTTGAACCGCGCTGGAGGAAACAATAGGTTTCTAGATTCACCAATTCTCACAAATTTACAAAGAAATTTCCACTTCCCAGTCCAAAATCCAAAAGGGTTAAACACTTTCCCCTTTCCCACCACCTCCTCACAAAACTTATTGAGAAATAACTTAATGTCCTCTTCATCCACGTAAGGCGAAAATATTTTTACAACCACCAACTTTTTGTTTGGCACAAAATGTGGTGTTACCTTCACACCCACAAGTCTTGGGTCCCTTTTACCTTCCTTCAAGCGTTCTAAAAAGACAGCATAAATTTCTTCTGTGGCGAAGGTAACGTCAAAGCACCCTCTCCTCGGATAGTCCATCACCGCCAAAATGCATGATCTCTCCAGCTGAAAGAAATCCAACAAAAGAACCTTTGTGATGAACTCCAGATCCTTCCTTTGTCGCTCAGATTCCTCCACGAAAAACCGGACAGCATTCCTGGTACGCATATATTCGGGAATTTCCTCCATCCTGCTCCAAACGAATTCCAGCAATCTCCAAAGAATAACTTCAGTACCGAAGTACCAGGCAGGTGATCGCTCCCCGTTGCCCTGGACTAATCCTCCTCCCCAATAGCAGCAGAGGGGTGAAGTCTCTCCTAAGAGAAACGATCCCCCCAGGCCAAGGAAAAGGGTACCAGGGCACCTCCTGACCAAGAAACAAGGCAATACCCTAAAGTACTACACTTGATCTTAGCCAAAAGGCCGAGAAGCGATAACCCAAACGGGCCGCGCGTTGCCCGAGCCTGCCCGATACTGCTGTTCAGCCCTTGCAGCGATTCAGCCTACTTCTAGGCAATTTCATGGGGCCCTGCAGGCTCACACACTCACAGCTACACGGGAGGTGAATAAAGGCCGGAGAGGAAGCCAGACAGGATTTGCTTCTTTTGCTTGCACCACAATGCAGTGCTGAAAGAGGAGGAATCTACATAAAAACGCCTTCCTGGCAACGCCCAAATGCCCTGCTGCCATGCAGATAAACACTGGCAGCGGCAGCAAGTGCATGCCCACAGCCACCCCTTGTTCCTTCACACCTTGTATCAGCTGTAATCCAGTCCAGTCCAGTGCTGCCTGCTGAGCAGCACTGACCAACACTGCCTGGGCCCAGGCTTTTATCTCTGAGGCCCCATTATGATGTCAGAAAGCTGGCTCTGCCTCCTCAGGGCTCCACTATGACACGTGCAAAGTTCCGTCTGAACTTTATATAAGACGGTGCGGCTCAGTCAGTCACTCAGTGTTGCCTGAGAGGGCAACACTGCAACAGCCGGCCGCCAGGCTGTCTTTTTTTGCACAGCTAGTTGCCTCCAGGAGGCCACAAGAGGGAGACAAGGGACTGCAAAATGGAAAATAAGCATCCACCAACTTTACAGACAACTTCTCCTTGCTCCTACAACCTCCATCCTTGCACAGTTTGTTATTCTTCTAGGTAACATAGTAACAAATCCAAATTGCTGCTCTCTTTGTAGGCAAGCAAGGCTTTGTTGCAACTGCAATTCTTACTCCTTCTTGAAATGTAGGGACGACAGTACATTCCATCACATCCATCTAGTGTACACAGGTAGGTCCATTGTGGCGGGCGGGCGGGCGGGCGGCTTTAATGGCTGTTTGCTGTTCCCCTACTCCACTCCACTATTTGACTGTGGTGCTGCATCAATCAGTGGCTGGCTCAGGTGCAGCTCTTTAACTTACCTAAAAGGGAGGGCGGAGAGAAGACAAGGAAGGTGAATGAGCTGTTCCAATGTGAAATGCCGGAAACACAGACACACAGACGACACAAAACAAGAGGTGGCAATGTATTCATTAATTGCATTTAATCAATTAGCTCATTATCACTCATGCATTGTCTAACAGGTGTTGAAATAATGGGATTAAAAGGGGAGATCCCTTCAGAAAGACAGAAACAATGGCAAACACAAAAAACACTTTTGGAATCTGATTTTAGTCAACACATAAGGAAAGGGTGCACCGGTCCTGGAAATACTGCAATACCAGGTCAATGCGTGGAGTGGACAGAGCAAGCTCTATTTCCATCTCCCTGTTCTAAAAATCCATTTAATATATGGTCCCCAGATAGGGGACGTATCAGATATTAAACTGATAAGAACAGATTTTTTTTTAAGTTGGCTACCCCTTTTCAGGGGTGTCAATGATTTATTTCATGATAAAAAATACAGTTTACAATAAAACCAACTTTTGTACAAATGAATAACAATAAAATCAATATTTCATTGCATTACATTACATAAAAGGGACATGGTGGCAAATCTTTATATATTGGAGTTCCATTCTTTCACAAACCATTTATTAAGAAGGGTGGCATTTCTTTTTTTGTCTAATAAATAATAAATGTACATTTCGCTAAAACAAAGACCTAAAACATCATCAGTAGATAAAACATCGTGCTTAAAAATCAGGATGTTCCTGGCCTTCCATAGAGCTTCTTTGGCGCAATTCATCGTCTTCCACGCTATTATCTTTTGGCTCGCGGTTGGGCATCCAAATAGTCCATATAAAATCTCTTCATAATTCAAGTCTTTCAGGTCTGCCATCTTTTCCAAAAGAGGGAATATTTTTTTCCAAAATTCCTTCGCAAAATCACACGTCCAAAAAATGTGTCGAACTGTTTCCTCGGCCTGGCAGCCTTCCCTCGGGCAGACGGCAGACCTCGCGAACCTCCTTCTGTACTGGAATGCCCGGCATGGAAGACATTGATGAATGCAGCTCCAGGCCAGGTCCATCTGTGTATTAAAAAGATAAAACACATTAATAATTTTGAAGATAAAAGCACTTCGTTCCTCATTAAAATTCTCAATCCTGCTGACCGTCTCACTTTCTCTTAGGTCTTTAATTAATTTTTTACTGTTTTTCAGCTCATTTACATTTTTTCCCTTCAGGTTGAATAAGGTCACTATCTTTTCTAAAATCACATAGTTTATTGAGAGTTTAAAAGCGTAAGGTGAGGATAAAACAATGTTGAACCACCCAAACCTTCGCATTAAAAACCCTGTATTAAAACGTAAAAAATAGGACCAATAATGTTCTTTAAAAAGGGAATTAAAACAGAAACTGAAGAACTTGATTAAAAGAAACCTGTTAAAATTCGGAAAATCTTTGCCACCCTTCGGTTTGGATTTCATCACAATCTCTCTTTTTAGTTTCTCCATTCTGGAACTCCAAAAGAAGGTAAAACATGCTTTAGTAATTTTTTGCAATAAAACCGTGGGGGGAGGGAAAACCATACTCAGATATAAAAGCAGGGGTAAAATGACCATTTTAATAATTAAAACTTTTCCCTCCATGGTAAGTTTTCTCATGTTCCACATACATATTTTTTGATTTACCTTCTGCGCCACCATGTCCCAACTGATAAAACCATTGTCGCACTCACTGAAGGAGACACCTAAAATTGTAATATTATCTGACACAGGGACGGGTATGTCTCTAAAAGCCATGCTTCCTATATTTAAAATATTACTTTTGTCGAAGTTCACTTTAAAACCGGAAGCACAGCAATAAAACTCAATTTGTCTGAGGGTTCTCTGAAGCGACAGGGTGTCCCTGCAAAAAACCGCTACATCGTCCATGTACCCCACTGCTTTAGCCTCTACGCCGCCACCCCCGGGCAGGGGGACTCCACGTATTAACTTATCGCGGCGAATTGTACACAGTAGAGGCTCTAATGCGCAAATAAAAAGCAGTGGGGACAAGGGACACCCCTGCTTCACCCCTGAGTTTAAAATCACGTCCTGTGTCTTAAAACCATTCACTAAAATTTTGCTTGTGCAATCTTTATAAAAGGCTTTAAGTGATAATAAAAATCCTTCAGGTATACCCATACGCTCTAAAACCTTAAAAAGATAAAAATGAGAGACACGGTCGAACGCCTTCTCGAAGTCTATAGATAAAATGGCTAATTTACCTCTTCTAGACCTCGTGTCCTCAATTACGTCTTTTATCAGGTTAAGATTATCCCAGATGCTGCGGCCTGGCACCCCACACACCTGGTTAGAGTGTACAATGTGGGGTATTATGGCTTTTAATCTATTTGCGCACACTTTTGCCATTATTTTATAGTCGCTATTCAGAAGGGTTATTGGTCTCCAGTTCTTCAAAACTGCGATGTCACCTTTCTTATGTAGCAGGGAGACCTCACCCTTCCGCCAGGACTTAGGCAGCATCTTGGAATTAAAAACTTCATAAAAAAGGCTAAAAAGATCCTCTTTTAAAATGTCATAAAATTTGACATAAAACTCACTGGGTATACCGTCCGGTCCGGGAACTTTTCCGGCTTTAAAACTCTTTACCGTTTCTAAAACCTCCTGCTCCAAAACTCTTTACCGTTTCTAAAACCTCCTGCTCCGTCAGCTCCTGTAATAAAAAATTCTGGGAGACAGGGTCTAAAACAGTTGTAATCTCCTTCAGTGAGTCACGCATAAAATTATGATCCACAGTTTTAACACTAAAAAGGTCAGCATAAAACTCATGAACTTTACTTAAAATACCCTGTACATCTGACACACCTTCAATATTTTTAATAATAGCCTTTTTATTGTTAATTTTTTTAAAAAAGTACCTGGAGCAGGTCTCATTCTCCTCCACATGCTGAATTTTGGAACGGAAAATGATCTCTTTGCCTTTCTGCTCCAGGCACTGGGCTATTTCTTTTTTTAAGTTAGTGATGTCAGTTTTAACGTCAATTTCATTATCTCTCATCTTGTACAGGGTCTGCAGACGGGTGCTGAGAATTTTAAAAAAAGCATGTTTTTCCCTGGCTTTCGCCACGCTCTTTTTAATAAAAAATTCCTTTATTCTTTTTTTCATTTTCTCCCACCATGCACTGATGGGAGTACGCATGTCTCTCCCCCGCCTGCATTTTTGGTAAAATTCAATAAAATCAGTAAAAACCTGTGGATCATCTAAAAGGGAAACATTTAACTTCCAGGACTTCTTACACACCGGTTTATTAAAATCACGCTTTACATAAAATGATAAAAGCTTGTGATCTGAAAAAACATTAGTTAAAACTTCACAATTAAAAGGCAGTACATTCTCATTACAAAAAATAAAATCTATCCTGGAGCTACAGGTGGCGTTGCTCCAGGTAACGCCGGCTTCCTCTGGGCTGCTCCTATTACATTCTTTGTACACATCAGTTAATTTAAAATCATTTACAATATCTTTGAGCAGTCCAGAGGTCTTATCGTAATTCCTACTTGTAGTACTGGTAAGCCGGCGTTCCCCCCTCAGGATACAGTTAAAATCACCTGCGAGGATAAAAGGCTCAGTTGTATTAATAAAAAGAGGTAACATTTCTAGCATCTCTGCTCTCTCGTTTTTGTCAGGTGAGCCGTAAAAATTTAAAAACTGCCATTTTATGCCGTCAATAAAAGCTTTAACCAATAAAATACGTCCTGGAAGAATCTCTTGAATAAAATCAATAAAAACGTTTCCCTTAAAAAGAATGGCGACCCCTGCTGATCTGGACTTGTTAGATCCAGACCAGACTGATGGACCATACTTCCAATCCTCTTTGTATTTATGGTACTTCATTGCATGGGGAATGCCGCACTCCTGCAGGAAAAAAACAGAGGCTGCCAGGCCAGATAAAAAACTGAAGAGAGCAACCCTTCTGACTTTGGACTTGGCGCCCCTCACGTTGAGGGAGATCCCCTTTATTTCAGACATCGTGGAGTTTTAATTGTGTTAGTCTTGATTTAAAAAAAAAAAATAATCGTGTTACTTAATATCAGACTTGGCCTCCACCAGCAATACCAGAAATCTCGCTTGAACTCATCTCCCCGCCCTCGTCTGATTCTAGCGAGAAAGGGGATGATTCAGGAGAGGAACTACCTTCCGTGAGCGTCGAGCCAACAGCCCTCATCTCGTATACAGGGAGCCCAGATTCACACAGCCTTACCTGGGTCTCTAACGGCTGACCATATAGGTCTGTATCGGGTGGGTCCCCCAAGGGCCCCAAGGGCCCCGCCGCTCCCCCCTGAGGCCGTGCAGGCCGTTCTAGAGGGGGAGGTTGCGCACATGGCGGGGTGTCGGTTGGCTCGGGGGGAACAGTGCCCACCCTCCTCACCAGTAACGACGAGGGGGTGGTCCTAGGAGGAGCCTCACTTTGCTTTACAGACGTATCCATTTGCTCCTCCCCTGTCACCCCCCTACCGGCACGCTCCTGTTTACCCTTTTTACGGGGACCCACTTTCAGCCAACCTTCCTCTTCAGACTCCGTATCTAGAGACCCAGGATTGGGAGCAGGCCCGGCATCCACTGAGCAACCAGCACTCTGGGATGCCTCAGTTATCTCACTGGCCTGCCCCTTCTCAGCCTTACATTTGGCTTGGCGTTTTTCTTTCGCACTGGACTCCCTTCTCTCCTCTGAGGCTGTTGGCTGTGAGGTACCTGCTTTGGCTCCAACAGACCGTACCCTTGAAGCCCAGGTACCCCGCTGCTCCTTTGCAGCACTGGCTTGTTCCTCTCCCTGAGGGCGGGGCTGGTCCACTGGTGGAGCACGTGGGGGCGCCCCGGGTTGCTCTTCTTCTCCGCTTCGGTACCTATGAGGACAAGAAAAATACAAGTGACCAGTTTTTTGACAAAAGTTGCATTTTTTTTCCTCTGTTCACTCCCTTATATTGTGCTCTTTGCTTCCACAGTTTCTGCAGGTGACATCGCAGTTAAAACTGGTATGTCCATAGGTACCGCAAGCCCTGCAGAAGTTTGGCATCCCTGAGAAGTAGAGGTCGCCATTCACATTTCCAATTTTAAAACGAGCCGGTGGTAATCTCGTTTCTTGGGTGGAGGGGTCCTTAATCAGCGTAACTAAAAACTTCCATTTGGCGGTCCACACTCCACACTCGTTCATCACTTTCCCCAGGAGTTTGACATTTTTGAAGTAGGCAGCTAGAAATGCTGCCACTTCCATATCTCTCACATATGGGGAATACATTTTAATCACCACGAGTTTTGTTACTTCAAATTCATGCTCTACTACCTTGACTCCCGCTGCTACGAGTTCACCTTGTTTCCTCTCAGCTCGGTCCATAGCATCACGGAGTATTCCTTCTCCCATGAAGGTGACATCGTAGATTCCTCGCTTCGGGTAGTCCTGGATAGCCAAGAGCTCGTTCTTGTGGACCGCCAGCAGATCTTCCAAAATGGCGTGGACTAAAAATTTAATACCACGGGGACCGCCTCCACCCTCTGCCACGATAAATCGTGCAGAATTCTTAAGCCGGGCGTACACCGGCACCGCATCGGGTTCGCCTGCCATTAGCGTGGCCAGGTCGAACCGCACAGCTTTCGCTGCGCCCCTTGTCTTACGGAGACCAAGGGGCTGGGGGGGATCGCAACTCGTTGCTCAGGACTAAGCCTCTCTCCCAAATAGCAGCACGGGGGTGAAGTCCAGGCGAACCTGGACGATCCCCCGAGGCCGAGAGAGAGGGTACCTGAGCACCTTCTGACCAAAAACCTCCTGTATAAATACACTTGGTCTTAGCCAAAAGGCCGAGAAGTGATAACCCGAACGGGCCGCGCGTTGCCCGAGCCTGCCCGATACTGCTGTTCAGCCCTTGCAGCGATTCAGCCTACTTCTAGGCAATTCCATGGGGCCCTGCAGGCTCACACACTCACAGCTACACGGGAGGTGAATAAAGGCCGGAGAGGAAGCCAGACAGGATTTGCTTCTTTTGCTTGCACCACAATGCAGTGCTGAAAGAGGAGGAATCTACATAAAAACGCCTTCCTGGCAACGCCCAAATGCCCTGCTGCCATGCAGATAAACACTGGCAGCGGCAGCCAGTGCATGCCCACAGCCACCCCTTGTTCCTTCACACCTTGTATCAGCTGTAATCCAGTCCAGTCCAGTGCTGCCTGCTGAGCAGCACTGACCAACACTGCCTGGGCCCAGGCTTTTATCTCTGAGGCCCCATTATGATGTCAGAAAGCTGGCTCTGGCTCCTCAGGGCTCCACTATGACACGTGCAAAGTTCCGTCTGAACTTTATATAAGACGGTGCGGCTCAGTCAGTCACTCAGTGTTGCCTGAGAGGGCAACACTGCAACAGCCGGCCGCCAGGCTGTCTTTTTTTGCACAGCTAGTTGCCTCCAGGAGGCCACAAGAGGGAGACAAGGGACTGCAAAATGGAAAATAAGCATCCACCAACTTTACAGACAACTTCTCCTTGCTCCTACAACCTCCATCCTTGCACAGTTTGTTATTCTTCTAGGTAACATAGTAACAAATCCAAATTGCTGCTCTCTTTGTAGGCAAGCAAGGCTTTGTTGCAACTGCAATTCTTACTCCTTCTTGAAATGTAGGGACGACAGTACATTCCATCACATCCATCTAGTGTACACAGGTAGGTCCATTGTGGCGGGCGGGCGGCTTTAATGGCTGTTTGCTGTTCCCCTACTCCACTCCACTATTTGACTGTGGTGCTGCATCAATCAGTGGCTGGCTCAGGTGCAGCTCTTTAACTTACCTAAAAGGGAGGGCGGACAGTAGACAAGGAAGGTGAATGAGCTGTTCCAATGTGAAATGCCGGAAACACAGACACACAGACGACACAAAACAAGAGGTGGCAATGTATTCAATAATTGCATGACTCAAATAAGTCGAGTCGCTTCTCCCCTTATGTAAATCTACCCTCCCAAAGCAGACACTGAAACAGAGTTGGATTTTAATGGCCACAGCAGCCGTTTATTATTTAAATAACAATAACTTTAAATACCATAATTTTTGAATCCCCAAAAAAGGGGATACATCATAACAACAAATAACCCACTGCGACCCTATCAGGGTCATAACATTATAAACCAACCAGAATGACAGGGGCAAGTCCTTGAAGCCACCGATACTTAATTTTGGCCATCTGCCCACAAATACCTTACCCCCAGCCGTAACCCGGCCCAGGAGAACCAAATTACCTTTTTGCAGATGACCACCATATATATATAAATATATATAACCCAGCTTTCAAAAGGGGTAAAACCCTAAGAAGCCGACAAATTGGGGGTGCATCCCGTGATGCATTCCCCCCCACCACTTTTTACGACCTACTTCAAGGACTCCCCCCCGCAGCTGCAATGACAAAATTTAACCTCCCCCAAAGACAAATGTCAATAAGCAAATAAACTTTGACGAGAAGAACCACCATCCGCAGCAACCTTTTGCCGCGGTCAACCGATCCACATCAGGGCGGGCGGGCGGGAACATGTTCCTGCTTCTGTGTCCTGGCGAAGAGAGGGAGAGCACAAACAGGAAACAGGTACATCCCCTTCAATCCCCACCCCTTCTCACTCAAGCCCTCCTGCTGTCCCCCCCCCCTTTCCTCTCATAGGCCAGCCAACTCTGTGTCCCTCCCATCTATTTTAGTCATGGAGGCCTTCCCTTATTCCTTTTTCCTTCTTTCAGTACGGCCTCTTCTTGACTCAAATAAGTCGAGTCGCTTCTCCCCTTATGTAAATCTACCCTCCCAAAGCAGACACTGAAACAGAGTTGGATTTTAATGGCCACAGCAGCCGTTTATTATTTAAATAACAATAACTTTAAATACCATAATTTTTGAATCCCCAAAAAAGGGGATACATCATAACAACAAATAACCCACTGCGACCCTATCAGGGTCATAACATCATAAACCAACCAGAAACACAGGGGCAAGTCCTTGAAGCCACCGATACTTAATTTTGGCCATCTGCCCACAAATACCTTACCCCCAGCCGTAACCCGGCCCAGGAGCACCAAATTACCTTTTTGCAGATGACCACCATATATATATAAATATATATAACCCAGCTTTCAAAAGGGGTAACACCCTAAGAAGCCGACAAATTGGGGGTGCATCCCGTGATGCATTCCCCCCCACCACTTTTTACGACCTACTTCAAGGACTCCCCCCCGCCAAAGCGAAACAGGCCTTGACCACCTCACGCCTGCGAGCTCCTCCACACTCCCACCGCTCGCTCAATTCCATCGGTCAAAGCCAGACTCCACATATCCATCCCCACCTCATTGAGGTGCACACCGTCCTCTCTCCAGTAGCTGCCTGTCCCAGCCTCCAGATCCCAGTGGCGCACCGCAACCCCACCATTACGCGTCACGAAGCTCGATATGGCCCTATTAGCCTTAATGCGAGCCTTGTTAATTTTTCCCACAGAACGGGCCATCCGCCAGTTCTTCCTAGGGACCATCTCAGACCACACCGTCACCAATTTAGGATAAGTTGCCCATAAGCAGAGCAAATCATGCTTGACGTCCCGTACCAACTCCCGGAAAGGGCGTATACCCAAATCGTTGCCTCCCACATGCAACACCAGTACCTCCGGCGCCCTGTCAAGCAGTACAAAATTGTGAAACTCGGGCAATACCCTGTTCCATGTCATTCCCCGTATACCCATCCACCTCACAACCGCCGCGTCCCGCGGAATCCTGAGCTGTCGACCGTCCGGCCGTACATCCGCGCGAAGGGCACCCCAGTACACAAAAGAATGTCCCATAATCCACACCATGCATGAGTCACGGCCTGCAAAACAAATGAAGAACATACACGCACCACCTCTTGCTGCCGCGTACCATTAATACTCAGGCGGAAACGCACGCACCCGGAACATGCTATACATCAATATATCGCAACATGTTCAAGCGCACATAAGAACGGAAACGCGCCGACTCCCAACGCCCTATCCGCTGCACGCCTGCATCATCTAAACCCCATCTCACCGCCTCCGTCGCTGCCCCTATACGGAAAGAATGAGACGAGTATTGCTCTGCCTGCACCCCGCTAGCCACCAGACACTTTCTGAAAACCGAAATAAACTGATACCGCGACAGAAACGAGCCATCCTCGTGCCGCAGCAACGGCCCGTCTGAGAGATCTAAACCCGCCAAGTACTCCTTGACACACAACACTGGACAAACCGGATTCTTTGGGACCGCCAGCAAAACCACTCGACGTCCTGCCCCTCCTTGGTCCGTTTTGGACCTTCGCAACACTATCTCCACCCTGTCTTCATACAAATCGACATTATCCTGCAACAAGCCCCCCGCTCTCACCGAACTGGGGGAAACCAATTCCCCTACCCGAAAAGCTCCAAAAAAAGGTAACGCAAAAGCCAACCGGAAAAGCTTGCTCTCATACTCTGAACGACACACCTGCCGCACCACCACCTCCAGGGAACACAACAATTGAAATGACACGGGACGCCTCTTATCCCTCACGACTACACCCCGTCTCAGCCCTTTCAATGCCTGGCCCACCAAAAACCGCTTCGTGATATCTGCCAACCCCCGTAACTTACAACCGAAAGCAATGGCCGCCACGAAGCGATTAACCTTAGCGACCGTGCAACCCCGGGCGAACGCATCCCCCAACCAAAACAGCAAGGCCACCATCCTATCATCATCCGAGCACACATCCCCCAAAGATCTCACCCACTCCTCCCATTGCCTCCATCCAGCCGCATACGACGACCACGTCGCACTGGCCAGTGAACGTTTAATCAATGCACCTGCCGCCTGGATACCAGCTCCCACAGATGACTGGGACAGTCCACCCCTGTTAACTCCGCGTCCGGGACCAGCTGCCGGAAACGATCCCACTGCGAGCGAGAAAGCGCGTCAGCAATACAATTCTCTACCCCGGGAACATGCACCGCCACCACCCATGCATTTAAACTCAAACAGGAAAGCACCAACTGACGCAACAAGCGAACCACTGGAGGGGACGACGCCGAAGTATTATTTATAGCCATCACCACCCCCAAATTGTCGCAATGAAAACGCACTTTTTTGTCCCGGAACCTGTCTCCCCAAATGGTGACCGCCACCACGATGGGAAACAGTTCGAGTAGGGCCAAGTTACGCGTCAGCCCCGCCTCCACCCATGCAACCGGCCATTTTTCCGCGCACCATTGACCTTTAAAGAACGCCCCGAACCCCACCGCCCCAGACGCGTCAGTGAACAATTCCAAATCGAAGCTATCTAACGCCCGGGACATCCAAAGAGAGCGCCCATTATACTGTGCCAGAAAATGGAGCCAGACCTGTAAATCTTCCCTGTGCTCTGCAGCCAGACGAATGAAATGATGGGGTTCCCGAACCCCCGCCGTCGCCGCTGCCAACCGCCGACAAAAAACCCTGCCCATCGGCATGATGCGGCAGGCAAAATTCAACTTCCCCAATAAGGACTGCAATTCACGTAGCGTAATTTTCCTAATCCGACACGCTCGCTCCACTACCAACCGCAAATCCCCCAACTTATCCTCCGGCAATCTGCACTCCATTGCTACGGAGTCGATAGTAATTCCCAAAAAACAAATGGTCGTCACCGGACCCTCAGTTTTTTCCACAGCCAAGGGTACACCGAACTCCCTTGACACCCAATTGACCGTCTCCAACAAATTTGCGCAAACCCCCGAACACGACGGGCCAACGCACAAGAAATCGTCGAGATAGTGAATAACTGATTCCATCCCCGCGACCTCCCTGACTACCCATTCCAAAAAAGAACTAAACACCTCAAAGTACGCGCACGACAACGAACAACCCATGGGAAGGCATCGATCAATGTAATAATCCCCTTCCCAATAACATCCCAACAACCTCTGGCTGTCCGGATGAACCGGCAACAAACGAAACGCCGCTTGAATATCAGTTTTTGCCATCAGAGCCCCTCTTCCGTAACCACGTACCAACGCTACCGCCGCATCAAACGACGTGTAGACCACGGAACAGATATCCTGGTCAATGCCATCGTTAACCGACGCCCCCTTCGGGAAGGACAAATGCTGAATAAGCCGGAATTTGTTACCTTCTCGTTTTGGAACCACCCCTAACGGTGACACCACCAAACCTGGAACTGGGATCGTGCTAAAGGGGCCCGCCATTCTGCCCAGATCAATCTCCTTCCGGATTTTTTCCGAGACTACCCCCGCATGCTGATATGCCGACTTAAGGTTGCGCTGCGTGAAAGGGACCTCATGCAAAGGGGGCGGAATAACGAAACCGTAACCAAAACCTAAACTAATCAACCGCGCCCCCTCCTTATTGGGGTACCTACTTAGAAAGGGGGCCATCTTTATGAGTTTCACCGGAGTCTCCCCCATAACCAGACGCACCGCTGGCTCCCCCTTGTCGTTTACCCTTCTTAAAACATTTAGACGCTCCATGTGACTGCCCGCTGCAATGTGAACACGCATGCTTGAATTTACACGTCGCTCCAAATTTGCACTGCCCCTCATTGAACTGCCAACACGTCCCAAATTTTGAACCTGAGGCCTGACTACCCCCGCCGGAAGTTCCTGCTGCATTCCCGCTCCCGGGAAAGGACTGCCCCTGCTTATAAAGTGCCGTCACTTTCAACCATAAGGCTATGTCCTTATGGTCCCACCGTATATTCGGCCGCACCGCTTTCCTCTGCCGAAACTGCTCATCGTAACGAAGCCAGGCCTGGCCCCCATAAACCCGATGCGCCTCCCCCACCGCATCCAAATAACAAAACAAGCCGGAACAATTATCTGGCGCCTTTTCCCCAATAACGCTCGCCAAAATTGCAAAAGCCTGCATCCAATTGACGAACGTTTTTGGAATCAACCTGTACCGTCTCTTTTCCTCCTCATCCTTTTTTGTTTCATCCCGCTTCACCTTATCTAAATTAAACTTCTCCAGCGGAAGCAAGGAAAAAATCTCCACATACTCGTCCTTCCAAATCCTTTCCTTTACCTCCTGCTTTAAATGCGCCCCTAACGGGCCCTCATAACAAACATAAACCTCCCCGCGCGCACGATCATCAAGACGCACCCTATCAACCTCCTTTGGCGAGTCTGTTTGAACCGCCGCCGCCACTGCCACCGCTGCCCCGGCATTCAACCCCCCACCGTTTTGACGAACCGGAGCGCTTCCAACACTGCCCCCCCACACCGCGGCCGGCGCCACACCTGACGATTCTTGGGAAGGGGAACCACCTAGCCGCCCCACTAACACTTTTAAACATCCCACTAACTCCGCCAAACTATCCCCCGCACCCGCCTGTAGCGACGGGACCCCCGACTCCACCGCGACGCCCACCGCCTCGACACCCTCTACACCGATACCCGACATCAATAAAGCTGGAAATGGTAACGTAGGTGTCAACTCACCAGGCTGCCCAGGGGCTGTGAACCCGTCAGCCGGACCCCCATGTCCACGTGGAGAGGCCCGCCGCTCACCGTCCTCCAATGCTCCGGACTCCCTCTGGCGCTGTCCGCATTGGCAATGTGTGCACGGGGAATTCCGATTTTCGTCTGAGTAAAGGGGGGGTGACATCGCATCATCCAATTGGCCGAGGTCCAGTTCATGCCTCATCCGTCCCGCTGAACCAGCTCCAAGCTGTTCCGTCCCTGGCACTCCAACCACCGACCTCATCCTGCGACCTCTGGTCGTTTCCACCTCGACGACACCATGAGCCGACCCTCTGGCTGGCACATCACCATGCAGGGTCGCCGTTGCCCTTCCGCCACGTGCTGAAGAAGGAGAGGATGTGACCGGAAGTGAAGGCCGCGTCCTCCTCGCCGCTGCCGCCGGGCGCTGCCGCGTTTTGGGATTCCTCCCAGGACCAGACGAAAGAGCAGCGGCAGGCCGCCCTGGTGTCTGGCCTGCAGGGTCCACTGATGGGCTCCTCTTGCGGCGCCTCGTGCTGCGCGTCACGCCGGGAGTGCCAGCCCTGGCCTGAGTCATGGGGGAAACGGGCTCTCCTCTTCTCCTGCCCGACCCCCTGGTACGCCGGTCCTGTACCTCGGCCTGCTCCAGCAGCCCCGCGACCACCGGCATGACAGAGCGCTCCCCGCTTGCTCCAGCCGACTCTGCTCGCTCCTGGACCGGAGCGCCCGATTGTCCCTGCAGCAGCGTCGCTACTCGTGCTCCGAGCCATCCAGGACCCTGAGAGGCTGCCGCGGCCCGCAACAGCTCCATAGCCTCCTCATCAGATGCAGCAGGGGTAGCAAACATGTTCCTGCTTCTGTGTCCTGGCGAAGAGAGGGAGAGCACAAACAGGAAACAGGTACATCCCCTTCAATCCCCACCCCTTCTCACTCAAGCCCTCCTGCTGTCCCCCCCCCCTTTCCTCTCATAGGCCAGCCAACTCTGTGTCCCTCCCATCTATTTTAGTCATGGAGGCCTTCCCTTATTCCTTTTTCCTTCTTTCAGTACGGCCTCTTCTTTTAATCAATTAGCTCATTATCACTCATGCATTGTCCAACAGGTGTTGAAATAATGGGATTAAAAGGGGAGATCCCTTCAGAAAGACAGAAACAATGGCAAACACAAAAAACACTTTTGGAATCTGATTTTAGTCAACACATAAGGAAAGGGTGCACCAGTCCTGGAAATACTGCAATACCAGGTCAATGCGTGGAGTGGACAGAGCAAGCTCTATTTCCATCTCCCTGTTCTAAAAATCCATTTAATATATGGTCCCCAGATAGGGGACGTATCAGATATTACACTGATAAGAACAGATACTACACTTGATCTTAGCCAAAAGGCCGAGAAGCGATAACCCGAACGGGCCGCGCGTTGCCCGAGCCTGCCCGATACTGCTGTTCAGCCCTTGCAGCGATTCAGCCTACTTCTAGGCAATTCCATGGGGCCCTGCAGGCTCACACACTCACAGCTACACGGGAGGTGAATAAAGGCCGGAGAGGAAGCCAGACAGGATTTGCTTCTTTTGCTTGCACCACAATGCAGTGCTGAAAGAGGAGGAATCTACATAAAAACGCCTTCCTGGCAATGCCCAAATGCCCTGCTGCCATGCAGATAAACACTGGCAGCGGCAGCAAGTGCATGCCCACAGCCACCCCTTGTTCCTTCACACCTTGTATCAGCTGTAATCCAGTCCAGTCTAGTGCTGCCTGCTGAGCAGCACTGACCAACACTGCCTGGGCCCAGGCTTTTATCTCTGAGGCCCCATTATGATGTCAGAAAGCTGGCTCTGGCTCCTCAGGGCTCCACTATGACACGTGCAAAGTTCCGTCTGAACTTTATATAAGACGGTGCGGCTCAGTCAGTCACTCAGTGTTGCCTGAGAGGGCAACACTGCAACAGCCGGCCGCCAGGCTGTCTTTTTTTGCACAGCTAGTTGCCTCCAGGAGGCCACAAGAGGGAGACAAGGGACTGCAAAATGGAAAATAAGCATCCACCAACTTTACAGACAACTTCTCCTTGCTCCTACAACCTCCATCCTTGCACAGTTTGTTATTCTTCTAGGTAACATAGTAACAAATCCAAATTTCTGCTCTCTTTGTAGGCAAGCAAGGCTTTGTTGCAACTGCAATTCTTACTCCTTCTTGAAATGTAGGGACGACAGTACATTCCATCACATCCATCTAGTGTACACAGGTAGGTCCATTGTGGCGGGCGGGCGGCTTTAATGGCTGTTTGCTGTTCCCCTACTCCACTCCACTATTTGACTGTGGTGCTGCATCAATCAGTGGCTGGCTCAGGTGCAGCTCTTTAACTTACCTAAAAGGGAGGGCGGAGAGAAGACAAGGAAGGTGAATGAGCTGTTCCAATGTGAAATGCCGGAAACACAGACACACAGACGACACAAAACAAGAGGTGGCAATGTATTCATTAATTGCATTTAATCAATTAGCTCATTATCACTCATGCATTGTCCAACAGGTGTTGAAATAATGGGATTAAAAGGGGAGATCCCTTCAGAAAGACAGAAACAATGGCAAACACAAGAAACACTTTTGGAATCTGATTTTAGTCAACACATAAGGAAAGGGTGCACCGGTCCTGGAAATACTGCAATACCAGGTCAATGCGTGGAGTGGACAGAGCAAGCTCTATTTCCATCTCCCTGTTCTAAAAATCCATTTAATATATGGTCCCCAGATAGGGGACGTATCAGATATTAAACTGATAAGAACAGATACTACACTTGATCTTAGCCAAAAGGCCGAGAAGCGATAACCCGAACGGGCCGCGCGTTGCCCGAGCCTGCCCGATACTGCTGTTCAGCCCTTGCAGCGATTCAGCCTACTTCTAGGCAATTCCATGGGGCCCTGCAGGCTCACACACTCACAGCTACACGGGAGGTGAATAAAGGCCGGAGAGGATGCCAGACAGGATTTGCTTCTTTTGCTTGCACCACAATGCAGTGCTGAAAGAGGAGGAATCTACATAAAAACGCCTTCCTGGCAACGCCCAAATGCCCTGCTGCCATGCAGATAAACACTGGCAGCGGCAGCAAGTGCATGCCCACAGCCACCCCTTGTTCCTTCACACCTTGTATCAGCTGTAATCCAGTCCAGTCCAGTGCTGCCTGCTGAGCAGCACTGACCAACACTGCCTGGGCCCAGGCTTTTATCTCTGAGGCCCCATTATGATGTCAGAAAGCTGGCTCTGGCTCCTCAGGGCTCCACTATGACACGTGCAAAGTTCCGTCTGAACTTTATATAAGACGGTGCGGCTCAGTCAGTCACTCAGTGTTGCCTGAGAGGGCAACACTGCAACAGCCGGCCGCCAGGCTGTCTTTTTTTGCACAGCTAGTTTTGCAGACACTGAAGCGCCTAGGGAGAGTGTCAGGGACTGCAAGGGGTTAAGAAAGGATGGAACGGTTTAAAATAATGCCCAGGACCAGGATTGGTCAACAAGGGGTAAGAGGGGCGTGGTTAAGAAGATATAAGGCAGGGGTTTGGAGCAGGAAGCCCTCTTACCTTCAAGCTGCAGTGGAAGAAACACCTTTGCTGCTGCTGTGGAGATTCAGAGCGTGGTCTTTCAAGAAGATGGCAGAAGAACTGTTGCGGAAGGTGGCACAGCGGGTAGCGTCAGAGGGACCTGCCTGGCTGGAATCCCTGTTGGAGGAAGGAGAGAAGCGAGGATCTGAGCGGGGCACGGAACAGTCGGGAGCGGCTACCCGAGGTAGGCCGCAGCGCGTTACACGCCCTCCGGTTCGACTGAGCCCTAGCCCCGTTGCTATGAGGGGTGCTGTGACTGCTGCACAGTCATGCGGTGGTCCCAGCAGGTCCCCTAGGCCTATGTCGACGGGTGCTTCGTCAGTCGACATAGTGCCCCCCTCCCCCCCGCCCACTCGTCGCACTGGCGTCCTTCCCCATGGCGGTAAGAGGGCGGCTGTTAAACCGGCACGGGCACGGTACAACCCGCCTCGAGCTGCTGATGCGGGCGCGGAGGCAGCGGTCGACTATCGTGACAGTGGGGTGAATATGGCTGACTCAGGTAACTGGTCCGACATGGTCGCTTACCATGCGGCATGTTCACAGGAGCTGGGACTTGCTTCCGGTGCCTGTGTGCAGCCGGGGTCGGCGCCATCTTTCCCCGTGCTGTTCTCTACGCAGCCTGAATTGGCGGCGGGGGGAACAGGGGCGGGACGTCCTGGCAGGCGCAGTGCGGCCAGGACACAAGATGGCGGCTCACGAAAAAAGAAGATGGCGGCGGGTTCGGGGAAGCGGGCGGTGAGCAAGCAGCCCAGCCAGGGGGCGGGTGCTTCTGCGGTGCCTGTCGCTTCTCCACCCCGGTCCCCCCCGGGCCCCTGTCAGCATGGGTCAAGGCCAGGGGGGGAGTGTGCTAGGAAAGATAGGGTTGAGGGTGTTTTGGGACTCTATTTGCCCTTCTCCTGCCTTGTCATCTTTTTCTCCTGCAGGTCCAAGAAGGGAGCGTTCCAGGCGAGGGAGGAAACGCCGGGCTGGAGGACATCGCCGGCACGGCCATCATAGACGTCGCAGGTCAGGTGACGAGAAGAGGCGTGGTCGGCGGTATTCCTCGTCTTCCAGCGATGGATTCTCCTCCTCGTCGGCGACGACGTCCGCATCATCAGGATCGTGGAGGAGGTCGTCGAGGAGATCATCACGGCCGCAGAGACGCAGTCGACGCCGGGAGGTGCAGCGCTTGTCGGTGGATCAGGAGCAGCTGTCCCAGGTTGTCCCTCCCGCCGGGCCGGTGGAGGAGGTGCAGGCCATGGTTCCAGTGCCGCGGCAAGTGGCTGAAGGACCCTCTGGAGTCGGTGGGACCTCTGGGAGCGGTGAGTCGGCCTGCGGTGACGCATGGCTTAATAAATCTAATGCAGCGGGTGCGGATTTGATTTCTGTTTTAAAAGCCGTGGTGGCTGGGTTGAAAGTGAATGAGGGAACGTCGTGTCCCTCGGTGCCACCAGAGGGAGCTATGCCCCCGTCTGAGAAAGAGAATGCTTTAGCTAGTTTGACGTTTAGAGATTCATTGTTTTGTGGAGTCGCTCCTCTCGGGACTCATTTGTCAGCTGAGATCAAGGACAAGATTTGGAGGAATGAATTTGTGGATATTTGGTCCTTGGTCTCGGTGGAGCAGGTGACTGTCGACAAGGAGCGGGGTTTTGAGAGAGGTTCGGATAGGAAAGCGAAAGTAGCGAAAACATTTGGCAACTGGGTACAGTGTTACGCTACACTGGCTCATGTTATTTGCCAACGCTATCCTGGGAAAGGGGCCGAGTTGTTTGTCTATTTTGACACAATTTTCAGCGCCCACAGGCTGCACGGTGGTGCGGCCTGGTGGCGATATGATGAAGAATTTCGGCGTCGTTTGGCTTTGTCGCCTGAGATTAGTTGGGCGACGAAGGCAACGGACGTGTGGTTGCAGCTTATCTTAGCGCAAGGGAGCAGGCAGCAACGCCCCTTTCCCAGTGCGGCCGCAGCGCCGGGCCCCGCCCCTGGAGTTGCGGCCGCTAGGCCCACGGGTGCCTGTTGGCTCTACAACGAGGGCCACTGTCGTTTCTTTGCCACGTGCAAATTCCGACATGAATGCTCCATCTGTGGGGGCGCTCATGCGGCGCTCCGGTGTTTCCGGAGAGGTAAGCAGCCGGTTAAGGCACCTCCTTCCGGCGCAGCGGAGAACGCCGGTGAACGTGCTCGAGATGGGCCCATGGTTAGAGCGGTACCACAGGAGGCGGGAAGCAGAGGTGCTCACTAGCGGGTTTTCGTTTGGTTTTGAGATTCCTTTTGAATATTCTGCGGCATTGTCATTGGCTGACAATTTGAAGTCGATCAATGAGAATGTGGGCATTGCGCGGCTAAAATTGGCAAAAGAAGTGGAATTAGGGAGAATGGCAGGTCCATTCAGCGAGCCGCCGTATACGAATCTGCGAGTTTCCCCCCTCGGTTTAGTTCCAAAGAAGGAACGAGGAAAGTTTAGGCTGATTCATCACCTTTCCTTTCCTCGCGGTGGTTCTGTTAACGACGGTATTTCTAGGGCGGAGGCGGCGGTTTCGTATACGTCTTTCGATGTTGCAGTAAGGCTGGTACAGGCGGCTGGACAGGGGGCGTTGTTGGCTAAATCTGATATTGAAGCGGCCTTTCGTTTGCTGCCGGTTCATCCGGAGTGTTTTCACCTGTTGGGTTGTTGTTTAGATAAAGGGTTTTACGTGGATATGTGCCTTCCCATGGGTTGTTCAATATCATGCAGTTACTTTGAGATGTTTGCGTCATTTTTAGAATGGGTAGTTCGTTTGGAGTCTGGTTGTGATTCGATCATTCATTATCTGGATGATTTTCTTCTTGTAGGCCCGGGGGGCTCTGGGTTGTGCAGCACGTTGCTGAGGGTGTTTCGGCAGGTGATGTCGCGTTTCGGTGTACCTATTTCCGAAGAAAAGACGGAAGGTCCTGTAACTGTTTTGTCATTTTTGGGTATCGAAATAGATAGCAAGCGGATGATTTTTCGCTTGCCCGATGATAAATTGGCAAGGCTAGTGACGCAAGTTGACCAGGTCATGGGTTCGAAGAAAGTGACGTTAAAACAGTTACAGTCGTTAATGGGATTGCTGGTGTTTGCTTGTCGTATAATTCCAATGGGTCGTGTTTTCTCTAGGCGTTTGTCTTTAGCCACTAGAGGTATCTCGAAGCCAAATCATTTTATCCGGGTAACCTCTTGGATGAAGAAGGATTTGTTTGTCTGGCATTCTTTTTTGAGTTCGTTTAATGGGAGGTCGGTGTGTCAGGACGCTGAGTTGTCTAATGTAGAATTGGAATTGTTTACGGATGCAGCCGGAAGTGATGGTTTAGGAGCAATTTTGGGCCGAAGTTGGTGTAGATCCCTTGGCCCTTGCATTGGAGTGATTTGGGAGTTTTACGTAATTTGACGCTATTGGAATTGTTTCCTATTATAGTGGCAATAGAGTTGTGGGGTAGCGTGATGGTGAACAAGAGGATTGTATTTTGGACAGACAACATGGCGGTGGTGCATGCGGTGAACGGGTTGTCGTCTAGTTCATTGCCGGTATTAGCTTTATTAAGACGGTTGGTTTTGAAGTGTTTGCGTTTGAATGTGTGGTTTCGTGCGAAACATGTTCCGGGTGTCCGTAATGTGATGGCTGATGCTTTGTCTCGTTCACAGATGTCCCGGTTTCGGGAATTGCACCCGGCAGCTTTGGCAGAAGGGGTGTCCCCCCCCCTTCACTTATGGGGCCCTGGTCGAGGACAACTTATGAGGCTGTTGAGGGGTTCGGTGGTACCGGCGACTTGGAAGAGTCATTGCAGAGCGTGGATCGGTGGTTGGAGATTGCGGGGAATAACTTCCATCACAGGATGGTTGTCACCTGGACGTCACGTTAGCAAGTTTGGTACAAATACGTCAGGAAGGGGGTAGTGCGGCCACAGCGAGCAAGGTTTTTAGCAGGGGTGGCCTTTATGTTAAAATTGTGGGGATGCAGAGATGTTACAAAAGAATTTGTGGTTCGGCAGTCTTTAAAAGGGTGGAAAAAAGAGGCGTGTTCCAGGGACACGAGGCGGCCAGTATCTTTTTCGCTTTTGGGTCGGCTTCTAGCCGTTTTATGTTTTGTGTGTCGGGATGAATATGAAGTGTCCTTGTTCGGCGCGGCGTTTTCTTTGGCTTTCTTTGCCGCATTACGGGTTAGTGAGCTGGTTCCGCACAGCGTAAGTGCAAGCGGTGGTCTTCTCGGATCGGATGTAGTAACGTTGGGAGATTCTCTCAGGGTCTGTGTGCGGCGGTCAAAGACTGATATGGTAGGGAGGGGGGCTTGGCTGTCGATTGGGAGGATTGGGGGGCAGTATTGCCCGGTAAAATGGGTCCAGGAATTCGTGTTGGTCCGAGTGCCCGGGGCTCAATTCTTGATCCATCAGGATGGATCCGCAATGTCGCAGTTTCAATTTGAGCCGATTTTTAAGGCCGGTTTGAACTACCTAGGTTTGCCACCGGGCGAGTTTGGTACACATTCGTTTAGGATAGGGGCGGCAACTGAGGCGGATGCCTTGGGCTTGGATTCAGCGGCTATCATGAGTCTGGGTAGATGGCGTTCTAATAGCTATAAGTCATATGTGCGACCTGATTTGGTTTTAAAGAGTGTGTAAGCTGGAAGTTTTCATAGTAAAAAAAAAAAAAAAAAAAAAAATGTCGCCCCCTCCCCCCCCCCCATCCCTGTTTTCCTTCCTTGTTTTATATGGAGTGTTATGTTAATCCTGCCTGTATCTTCATTTGACCGGAATGTAGCTTAATTTCTTTGTTAGGGTCGCGGCGCCCCCAAGTGTGGATCTTGGGGCATTCGTATGTGCATTGGGCAGCGGTTCGAGCGGGTCGAAGGCCATTAGGTCCGAATTTGGGCCTCTCACCATCCGACGTCCATTGGAGAGGTGTCCGGGGATTACGGTGGGTGCAGTTACTGCCAGAAGTAGTGGCAGTTACAAGGCACACGTATGGACCTGTTGTCCTGATCATACATGCGGGTGGAAATGACATCGGCCAAGTGAAAATGGCTGAGTTATTGTCATTTATACGGACTGATTTGGCGCGTTTTCAGGATCTGTTCGCCCGTTGCGTGGTAGTTTGGTCCGAAATAGTGGCGCGCACGGTGTGGCGAGGAGCGAGGAACATGGCAGCGTTGGAGAGAGTGCGCAGGCTAATTAATGTGCGGGTGTCGCGGTTCATTCGCTCTATAGGGGGGATCGGGTTGCGACACCAATCCCTGGAGGGGGATAATGCAGATTTGCTAGCGCCTGATGGAGTGCATCTGAATGATATCGGGCTCGATATCTTTTTATTGGATCTCTTGGATGGTGCCGAGAGAGGGTTGGCGTTGCTTGGTGGGGGTGGTCGGGGGACTGAGTAGGTTTCTCAGTTCCCCCTTCTTGGCGGAAAGTACGGCAGATGAAGACGGAGGTAGCACCCTACATGCCTGATGGAGACAGGGAGCATCGGCATTTCAGGAGGAGAGAAAAATAAATATATATATATGTCTTCATGCCGATGTTTGTAAATAAGAATAAAGCTGTGGCCACTTCCACATTTCCATAAAGAAGGTGTTGGTGTGTTAATTCAAAGAAGGATGGTTAAGGTCCTGGGCAGGTAAAGTGGATAATGGGTCCTTGCAGTCTTGCAGACACTGAAGCGCCTAGGGAGAGTGTCAGGGACTGCAAGGGGTTAAGAAAGGATGGAACGGTTTAAAATAATGCCCAGGACCAGGATTGGTCAACAAGGGGTAAGAGGGGCATGGTTAAGAAGATATAAGGCAGGGGTTTGGAGCAGGAAGCCCTCTTACCTTCAAGCTGCAGTGGAAGAAACACCCACCCTCCCTCCCCTGGTGGTTTTGGTTTTGTTTTGGAGAATTTTTCTACGGTTATATATTCTTGTTCTGGCGTTTTTCTGGTTTTTTCGTAGATGTCACAGCTGGCGGAAAGTACGGCAGATGAAGACGGAGGTAGCACCCTACATGCCTGATGGAGACAGGGAGCATCGGCATTTCAGGAGGAGAGAAAAATAAATATATATATATGTCTTCATGCCGATGTTTGTAAATAAGAATAAAGCTGTGGCCACTTCCACATTTCCATAAAGAAGGTGTTGGTGTGTTAATTCAAAGAAGGATGGTTAAGGTCCTGGGCAGGTAAAGTGGATAATGGGTCCTTGCAGTCGCCTCCAGGAGGCCACAAGAGGGAGACAAGGGACTGCAAAATGGAAAATAAGCATCCACCAACTTTACAGACAACTTCTCCTTGCTCCTACAACCTCCATCCTTGCACAGTTTGTTATTCTTCTAGGTAACATAGTAACAAATCCAAATTGCTGCTCTCTTTGTAGGCAAGCAAGGCTTTGTTGCAACTGCAATTCTTACTCCTTCTTGAAATGTAGGGACGACAGTACATGCCATCACATCCATCTAGTGTACACAGGTAGGTCCATTGTGGCGGGCGGGCGGGCGGGCGGCTTTAATGGCTGTTTGCTGTTCCCCTACTCCACTCCACTATTTGACTGTGGTGCTGCATCAATCAGTGGCTGGCTCAGAGTTATTCACAGAAACATGGTTCTTTTACTGCCAGCCGCGAAAGCGAAAATAACCAAGATCGAGCGTCTAGGATTTACTTGTCAATAACTCGCCTGGGAAACATCCAGAGAAGTCAAACACAGTGCTCCTATACTAATTGCCAGGCGCTGAGACGAATGCCGCCAAGATCGAGCGTCTAGGACTTACGGTTAAGGAATTAGCCTCAGAAACATGGTTCTGAACATGCTGCCAATTGCTCGCCTGGGAAACATGCAGAGAAGTCCAAGATAGTGTTTTTTAGACTGGCTGCCACGAGCTGAATCGAATGCAGCCAAGAGCGAGCGTCTGTGACTTACGGTTCAGGAGTTATTCACAGAAACATGGTTCTGAACATGCTGCCAATTGCTCGCCTGGGAAACATGCAGAGAAGTCCAAGATAGTGTTTTTTAGACTGGCTGCCACGAGCTGAATCGAATGCAGCCAAGAGCGAGCGTCTGTGACTTACGGTTCAGGAGTTATTCACAGAAACATGGTTCTGAACATGCTGCCAATTGCTCGCCTGGGAAACATGCAGAGAAGTCCAAGATAGTGTTTTTTAGACTGGCTGCCACGAGCTGAATCGAATGCAGCCAAGAGCGAGCGTCTGTGACTTACGGTTCAGGAGTTATTCACAGAAACATGGTTCTGAACATGCTGCCAATTGCTCGCCTGGGAAACATGCAGAGAAGTCCAAGATAGTGTTTTTTAGACTGGCTGCCACGAGCTGAATCGAATGCAGCCAAGAGCGAGCGTCTGTGACTTACGGTTCAAGAGTTATTCACAGAAACATGGTTCTTTTACTGCCAGCCGCGAAAGCGAAAATAACCAAGATCGAGCGTCTAGGATTTACTTGTCAATAACTCGCCTGGGAAACATCCAGAGAAGTCAAACACAGTGCTCCTATACTAATTGCCAGGCGCTGAGACGAATGCCGCCAAGATCGAGCGTCTAGGACTTACGGTTAAGGAATTAGCCTCAGAAACATGGTTCTGAACATGCTGCCAATTGCTCGCCTGGGAAACATGCAGAGAAGTCCAAGATAGTGTTTTTTAGACTGGCTGCCACGAGCTGAATCGAATGCAGCCAAGAGCGAGCGTCTAGGACTTACGGTTCAGGAGTTATTCACAGAAACATGGTTCTGAACATGCTGCCAATTGCTCGCCTGGGAAACATGCAGAGAAGTCCAAGATAGTGTTTTTTAGACTGGCTGCCACGAGCTGAATCGAATGCAGCCAAGAGCGAGCGTCTGTGACTTACGGTTCAAGAGTTATTCACAGAAACATGGTTCTTTTACTGCCAGCCGCGAAAGCGAAAATAACCAAGATCGAGCGTCTAGGATTTACTTGTCAATAACTCGCCTGGGAAACATCCAGAGAAGTCAAACACAGTGCTCCTATACTAATTGCCAGGCGCTGAGACGAATGCCGCCAAGATCGAGCGTCTAGGACTTACGGTTAAGGAATTAGCCTCAGAAACATGGTTCTGAACATGCTGCCAATTGCTCGCCTGGGAAACATGCAGAGAAGTCCAAGATAGTGTTTTTTAGACTGGCTGCCACGAGCTGAATCGAATGCAGCCAAGAGCGAGCGTCTAGGACTTACGGTTCAGGAGTTATTCACAGAAACATGATTCTGAACATGCTGCCAATTGCTCGCCTGGGAAACATGCAGAGAAGTCCAAGATAGTGTTTTTTAGACTGGCTGCCAGGAGCTGAATCGAATGCAGCCAAGAGCGAGCGTCTGTGACTTACGGTTCAGGAGTTATTCACAGAAACATGGTTCTGAACATGCTGCCAATTGCTCGCCTGGGAAACATGCAGAGAAGTCCAAGATAGTGTTTTTTAGACTGGCTGCCACGAGCTGAATCGAATGCAGCCAAGAGCGAGCGTCTGTGACTTACGGTTCAAGAGTTATTCACAGAAACATGGTTCTTTTACTGCCAGCCGCGAAAGCGAAAATAACCAAGATCGAGCGTCTAGGATTTACTTGTCAATAACTCGCCTGGGAAACATCCAGAGAAGTCAAACACAGTGCTCCTATACTAATTGCCAGGCGCTGAGACAAATGCCGCCAAGATCGAGTGTCTAGGACTTACGGTTAAGGAATTAGCCTCAGAAACATGGTTCTGAACATGCTGCCAATTGCTCGCCTGGGAAACATGCAGAGAAGTCCAAGATAGTGTTTTTTAGACTGGCTGCCACGAGCTGAATCGAATGCAGCCAAGAGCGAGCGTCTAGGACTTACGGTTCAGGAGTTATTCACAGAAACATGGTTCTGAACATGCTGCCAATTGCTCGCCTGGGAAACATGCAGAGAAGTCCAAGATAGTGTTTTTTAGACTGGCTGCCACGAGCTGAATCGAATGCAGCCAAGAGCGAGCGTCTGTGACTTACGGTTCAGGAGTTATTCACAGAAACATGGTTCTGAACATGCTGCCAATTGCTCGCCTGGGAAACATGCAGAGAAGTCCAAGATAGTGTTTTTTAGACTGGCTGCCACGAGCTGAATCGAATGCAGCCAAGAGCGAGCGTCTGTGACTTACGGTTCAAGAGTTATTCACAGAAACATGGTTCTTTTACTGCCAGCCGCGAAAGCGAAAATAACCAAGATCGAGCGTCTAGGATTTACTTGTCAATAACTCGCCTGGGAAACATCCAGAGAAGTCAAACACAGTGCTCCTATACTAATTGCCAGGCGCTGAGACGAATGCCGCCAAGATCGAGCGTCTAGGACTTAAGGAATTAGCCTCAGAAACATGGTTCTGAACATGCTGCCAATTGCTCGCCTGGGAAACATGCAGAGAAGTCCAAGATAGTGTTTTTTAGACTGGCTGCCACGAGCTGAATCGAATGCAGCCAAGAGCGAGCGTCTGTGACTTACGGTTCAGGAGTTATTCACAGAAACATGGTTCTGAACATGCTGCCAATTGCTCGCCTGGGAAACATTCAGAGAAGTCCAAGATAGTGTTTTTTAGACTGGCTGCCACGAGCTGAATCGAATGCAGCCAAGAGCGAGCGTCTGTGACTTACGGTTCAGGAGTTATTCACAGAAACATGGTTCTGAACATGCTGCCAATTGCTCGCCTGGGAAACATGCAGAGAAGTCCAAGATAGTGTTTTTTAGACTGGCTGCCACGAGCTGAATCGAATGCAGCCAAGAGCGAGCGTCTGTGACTTACGGTTCAGGAGTTATTCACAGAAACATGGTTCTGAACATGCTGCCAATTGCTCGCCTGGGAAACATGCAGAGAAGTCCAAGATAGTGTTTTTTAGACTGGCTGCCACGAGCTGAATCGAATGCAGCCAAGAGCGAGCGTCTGTGACTTACGGTTCAAGAGTTATTCACAGAAACATGGTTCTTTTACTGCCAGCCGCGAAAGCGAAAATAACCAAGATTGAGCGTCTAGGATTTACTTGTCAATAACTCGCCTGGGAAACATCCAGAGAAGTCAAACACAGTGCTCCTATACTAATTGCCAGGCGCTGAGACGAATGCCGCCAAGATCGAGCATCTAGGACTTACGGTTAAGGAATTAGCCTCAGAAACATGGTTCTGAACATGCTGCCAATTGCTCGCCTGGGAAACATGCAGAGAAGTCCAAGATAGTGTTTTTTAGACTGGCTGCCACGAGCTGAATCGAATGCAGCCAAGAGCGAGCGTCTGTGACTTACGTTTCAGGAGTTATTCACAGAAACATGGTTCTGAACATGCTGCCAATTGCTCGCCTGGGAAACATGCAGAGAAGTCCAAGATAGTGTTTTTTAGACTGGCTGCCACGAGCTGAATCGAATGCAGCCAAGAGCGAGCGTCTGTGACTTACGGTTCAGGAGTTATTCACAGAAACATGGTTCTGAACATGCTGCCAATTGCTCGCCTGGGAAACATGCAGAGAAGTCCAAGATAGTGTTTTTTAGACTGGCTGCCACGAGCTGAATCGAATGCAGCCAAGAGCGAGCGTCTGTGACTTACGGTTCAGGAGTTATTCACAGAAACATGGTTCTGAACATGCTGCCAATTGCTCGCCTGGGAAACATGCAGAGAAGTCCAAGATAGTGTTTTTTAGACTGGCTGCCACGAGCTGAATCGAATGCAGCCAAGAGCGAGCGTCTGTGACTTACGGTTCAAGAGTTATTCACAGAAACATGGTTCTTTTACTGCCAGCCGCGAAAGCGAAAATAACCAAGATCGAGCGTCTAGGATTTACTTGTCAATAACTCGCCTGGGAAACATCCAGAGAAGTCAAACACAGTGCTCCTATACTAATTGCCAGGCGCTGAGACGAATGCCGCCAAGATCGAGCGTCTAGAACTTACGATTAAGGAATTAGCCTCAGAAACATGGTTCTGAACATGCTGCCAATTGCTCGCCTGGGAAACATGCAGAGAAGTCCAAGATAGTGTTTTTAGACTGGCTGTCACGAGCTGAATCGAATGCAGCCAAGAGCGAGCGTCTAGGACTTACGGTTCAGGAGTTATTCACAGAAACATGGTTCTGAACATGCTGCCAATTGCTCGCCTGGGAAACATGCAGAGAAGTCCAAGATAGTGTTTTTTAGACTGGCTGCCACGAGCTGAATCGAATGCAGCCAAGAGCGAGCGTCTGTGACTTACGGTTCAAGAGTTATTCACAGAAACATGGTTCTTTTACTGCCAGCCGCGAAAGCGAAAATAACCAAGATCGAGCGTCTAGGATTTACTTGTCAATAACTCGCCTGGGAAACATCCAGAGAAGTCAAACACAGTGCTCCTATACTAATTGCCAGGCGCTGAGACGAATGCCGCCAAGATCGAGCGTCTAGAACTTACGGTTAAGGAATTAGCCTCAGAAACATGGTTCTGAACATGCTGCCAATTGCTCGCCTGGGAAACATGCAGAGAAGTCCAAGATAGTGTTTTTTAGACTGGCTGTCACGAGCTGAATCGAATGCAGCCAAGAGCGAGCGTCTAGGACTTACGGTTCAGGAGTTATTCACAGAAACATGGTTCTGAACATGCTGCCAATTGCTCGCCTGGGAAACATGCAGAGAAGTCCAAGATAGTGTTTTTTAGACTGGCTGCCACGAGCTGAATCGAATGCAGCCAAGAGCGAGCGTCTGTGACTTACGGTTCAAGAGTTATTCACAGAAACATGGTTCTTTTACTGCCAGCCGCGAAAGCGAAAATAACCAAGATCGAGCGTCTAGGATTTACTTGTCAATAACTCGCCTGGGAAACATCCAGAGAAGTCAAACACAGTGCTCCTATACTAATTGCCAGGCGCTGAGACGAATGCCGCCAAGATCGAGCGTCTAGGACTTACGGTTAAGGAATTAGCCTCAGAAACATGGTTCTGAACATGCTGCCAATTGCTCGCCTGGGAAACATGCAGAGAAGTCCAAGATAGTGTTTTTTAGACTGGCTGCCACGAGCTGAATCGAATGCAGCCAAGAGCGAGCGTCTAGGACTTACGGTTCAGGAGTTATTCACAGAAACATGGTTCTGAACATGCTGCCAATTGCTCGCCTGGGAAACATGCAGAGAAGTCCAAGATAGTGTTTTTTAGACTGGCTGCCACGAGCTGAATCGAATGCAGCCAAGAGCGAGCGTCTGTGACTTACGGTTCAGGAGTTATTCACAGAAACATGGTTCTGAACATGCTGCCAATTGCTCGCCTGGGAAACATGCAGAGAAGTCCAAGATAGTGTTTTTTAGACTGGCTGCCACGAACTGAATCGAATGCAGCCAAGAGCGAGCGTCTGTGACTTACGGTTCAGGAGTTATTCACAGAAACATGGTTCTGAACATGCTGCCAATTGCTCGCCTGGGAAACATGCAGAGAAGTCCAAGATAGTGTTTTTTAGACTGGCTGCCACGAGCTGAATCGAATGCAGCCAAGAGCGAGCGTCTGTGACTTACGGTTCAAGAGTTATTCACAGAAACATGGTTCTTTTACTGCCAGCCGCGAAAGCGAAAATAACCAAGATCGAGCGTCTAGGATTTACTTGTCAATAACTCGCCTGGGAAACATCCAGAGAAGTCAAACACAGTGCTCCTATACTAATTGCCAGGCGCTGAGACGAATGCCGCCAAGATCGAGCGTCTAGGACTTACGGTTAAGGAATTAGCCTCAGAAACATGGTTCTGAACATGCTGCCAATTGCTCGCCTGGGAAACATGCAGAGAAGTCCAAGATAGTGTTTTTTAGACTGGCTGCCACGAGCTGAATCGAATGCAGCCAAGAGCGAGCGTCTAGGACTTACGGTTCAGGAGTTATTCACAGAAACATGGTTCTGAACATGCTGCCAATTGCTCGCCTGGGAAACATGCAGAGAAGTCCAAGATAGTGTTTTTTAGACTGGCTTCCACGAGCTGAATCGAATGCAGCCAAGAGCGAGCGTCTGTGACTTACGGTTCAGGAGTTATTCACAGAAACATGGTTCTGAACATGCTGCCAATTGCTCGCCTGGGAAACATGCAGAGAAGTCCAAGATAGTGTTTTTTAGACTGGCTGCCACGAGCTGAATCGAATGCAGCCAAGAGCGAGCGTCTGTGACTTACGGTTCAAGAGTTATTCACAGAAACATGGTTCTTTTACTGCCAGCCGCGAAAGCGAAAATAACCAAGATCGAGCGTCTAGGATTTACTTGTCAATAACTCGCCTGGGAAACATCCAGAGAAGTCAAACACAGTGCTCCTATACTAATTGCCAGGCGCTGAGACGAATGCCGCCAAGATCGAGCGTCTAGGACTTACGGTTAAGGAATTAGCCTCAGAAACATGGTTCTGAACATGCTGCCAATTGCTCGCCTGGGAAACATGCAGAGAAGTCCAAGATAGTGTTTTTTAGACTGGCTGCCACGAGCTGAATCGAATGCAGCCAAGAGCGAGCGTCTGTGACTTACGGTTCAGGAGTTATTCACAGAAACATGGTTCTGAACATGCTGCCAATTGCTCGCCTGGGAAACATGCAGAGAAGTCCAAGATAGTGTTTTTTAGAGTGGCTGCCACGAGCTGAATCGAATGCAGCCAAGAGCGAGCGTCTGTGACTTACGGTTCAGGAGTTATTCACAGAAACATGGTTCTGAACATGCTGCCAATTGCTCGCCTGGGAAACATGCAGAGAAGTCCAAGATAGTGTTTTTTAGACTGGCTGCCACGAGCTGAATCGAATGCAGCCAAGAGCGAGCGTCTGTGACTTACGGTTCAAGAGTTATTCACAGAAACATGGTTCTTTTACTGCCAGCCGCGAAAGCGAAAATAACCAAGATCGAACGTCTAGGATTTACTTGTCAATAACTCGCCTGGGAAACATCCAGAGAAGTCAAACACAGTGCTCCTATACTAATTGCCAGGCGCTGAGACGAATGCCGCCAAGATCGAGCGTCTAGGACTTACGGTTAAGGAATTAGTCTCAGAAACATGGTTCTGAACATGCTGCCAATTGCTCGCCTGGGAAACATGCAGAGAAGTCCAAGATAGTGTTTTTTAGACTGGCTGCCACGAGCTGAATCGAATGCAGCCAAGAGCGAGCGTCTAGTGACTTACGGTTCAGGAGTTATTCACAGAAACATGGTTCTGAACATGCTGCCAATTGCTCGCCTGGGAAACATGCAGAGAAGTCCAAGATAGTGTTTTTTAGACTGGCTGCCACGAGCTGAATCGAATGCAGCCAAGAGCGAGCGTCTAGGACTTACGGTTCAGGAGTTATTCACAGAAACATGGTTCTGAACATGCTGCCAATTGCTCGCCTGGGAAACATGCAGAGAAGTCCAAGATAGTGTTTTTTAGACTGGCTGCCACGAGCTGAATCGAATGCAGCCAAGAGCGAGCGTCTAGGACTTACGGTTCAGGAGTTATTCACAGAAACATGGTTCTGAACATGCTGCCAATTGCTCGCCTGGGAAACATGCAGAGAAGTCCAAGATAGTGTTTTTTGACTGGCTGCCACGAGCTGAATCGAATGCAGCCAAGAGCGAGCGTCTGTGACTTACGGTTCAAGAGTTATTCACAGAAACATGGTTCTTTTACTGCCAGCCGCGAAAGCGAAAATAACCAAGATCGAGCGTCAGGATTTACTTGTCAATAACTCGCCTGGGAAACATCCAGAGAAGTCAAACACAGTGCTCCTATACTAATTGCCAGGCGCTGAGACGAATGCCGCCAAGATCGAGCGTCTAGAACTTACGGTTAAGGAATTAGCCTCAGAAACATGGTTCTGAACATGCTGCCAATTGCTCGCCTGGGAAACATGCAGAGAAGTCCAAGATAGTGTTTTTTAGACTGGCTGCCACGAGCTGAATCGAATGCAGCCAAGAGCGAGCGTCTAGGACTTACGGTTCAGGAGTTATTCACAGAAACATGGTTCTGAACATGCTGCCAATTGCTCGCCTGGGAAACATGCAGAGAAGTCCAAGATAGTGTTTTTTAGACTGGCTGCCACGAGCTGAATCGAATGCAGCCAAGAGCGAGCGTCTGTGACTTACGGTTCAAGAGTTATTCACAGAAACATGGTTCTTTTACTGCCAGCCGCGAAAGCGAAAATAACCAAGATCGAGCGTCTAGGATTTATTTGTCAATAACTCGCCTGGGAAACATCCAGAGAAGTCAAACACAGTGCTCCTATACTAATTGCCAGGCGCTGAGACGAATGCCGCCAAGATCGAGCGTCTAGGACTTACGGTTAAGGAATTAGCCTCAGAAACATGGTTCTGAACATGCTGCCAATTGCTCGCCTGGGAAACATGCAGAGAAGTCCAAGATAGTGTTTTTAGACTGGCTGCCACGAGCTGAATCGAATGCAGCCAAGAGCGAGCGTCTAGGACTTACGGTTCAGGAGTTATTCACAGAAACATGGTTCTGAACATGCTGCCAATTGCTCGCCTGGGAACATGCAGAGAAGTCCAAGATAGTGTTTTTTAGACTGGCTGCCACGAGCTGAATCGAATGCAGCCAAGAGCGAGCGTCTGTGACTTACGGTTCAAGAGTTATTCACAGAAACATGGTTCTTTTACTGCCAGCCGCGAAAGCGAAAATAACCAAGATCGAGCGTCTAGGATTTACTTGTCAATAACTCGCCTGGGAAACATCCAGAGAAGTCAAACACAGTGCTCCTATACTAATTGCCAGGCGCTGAGACGAATGCCGCCAAGATCGAGCGTCTAGGACTTACGGTTAAGGAATTAGCCTCAGAAACATGGTTCTGAACATGCTGCCAATTGCTCGCCTGGGAAACATGCAGAGAAGTCCAAGATAGTGTTTTTTAGACTGGCTGCCACGAGCTGAATCGAATGCAGCCAAGAGCGAGCGTCTAGGACTTACGGTTCAGGAGTTATTCACAGAAACATGGTTCTGAACATGCTGCCAATTGCTCGCCTGGGAAACATGCAGAGAAGTCCAAGAAAGTGTTTTTTAGACTGGCTGCCACGAGCTGAATCGAATGCAGCCAAGAGCGAGCGTCTGTGACTTACGGTTCAGGAGTTATTCACAGAAACATGGTTCTGAACATGCTGCCAATTGCTCGCCTGGGAAACATGCAGAGAAGTCCAAGATAGTGTTTTTTAGACTGGCTGCCACGAGCTGAATCGAATGCAGCCAAGAGCGAGCGTCTGTGACTTACGGTTCAGGAGTTATTCACAGAAACATGGTTCTGAACATGCTGCCAATTGCTCGCCTGGGAAACATGCAGAGAAGTCCAAGATAGTGTTTTTTAGACTGGCTGCCACGAGCTGAATCGAATGCAGCCAAGAGCGAGCGTCTGTGACTTACGGTTCAAGAGTTATTCACAGAAACATGGTTCTTTTACTGCCAGCCGCGAAAGCGAAAATAACCAAGATCGAGCGTCTAGGATTTACTTGTCAATAACTCGCCTGGGAAACATCCAGAGAAGTCAAACACAGTGCTCCTATACTAATTGCCAGGCGCTGAGACGAATGCCGCCAAGATCGAGCGTCTAGGACTTACGGTTAAGGAATTAGCCTCAGAAACATGGTTCTGAACATGCTGCCAATTGCTCGCCTGGGAAACATGCAGAGAAGTCCAAGATAGTGTTTTTTAGACTGGCTGCCACGAGCTGAATCGAATGCAGCCAAGAGCGAGCGTCTGTGACTTACGGTTCAGGAGTTATTCACAGAAACATGGTTCTGAACATGCTGCCAATTGCTCGCCTGGGAAACATGCAGAGAAGTCCAAGATAGTGTTTTTTAGACTGGGCTGCCACGAGCTGAATCGAATGCAGCCAAGAGCGAGCATCTGTGACTTACGGTTCAGGAGTTATTCACAGAAACATGGTTCTGAACATGCTGCCAATTGCTTGCCTGGGAAACATGCAGAGAAGTCCAAGATAGTGTTTTTTAGACTGGCTGCCACGAGCTGAATCGAATGCAGCCAAGAGCGAGCGTCTGTGACTTACGGTTCAAGAGTTATTCACAGAAACATGGTTCTTTTACTGCCAGCCGCGAAAGCGAAAATAACCAAGATCGAGCGTCTAGGATTTACTTGTCAATAACTCGCCTGGGAAACATC